>NW_026973403.1:30000-37500 GCF_036172545.1 Culicoides brevitarsis | reverse complement strand
TGCGATCCATTAGAAAAGTTAAAATCTGTATATAGGCCCGGATAGGAGTTTATACATTTAGCGAGTAACATGGCTTTGTTGTTATGTGAATGCGTGTAAACTATCTGGTGTTCTTACAGATGTCTGATGGTATTATGACTAAATGTCGCATACAATCTTCGGATTGATATCTCTTGTGGATATAATGTGTACATTATCGGCAACGTTTTAGATTTAGGATACCATCAGGACCCGTCTTGAAACACGGACCAAGAAGTCTAACTTGTATGCAAGTCAATGGGATTATTAAAACCTATAGGCGAAATGAGATTAACTTGTTAATGGGATTACGAATGGTATTAATTGTATTATTCTTCCATCCCCGGGTATCTTAATGTAAGTACTTGTACTACAAAGATATACCGTGAGCATACAAGCTGTGACCCGAAAGATGGTGAACTATGCCTGATCAGGTTGAAGTCAGGGGAAACCCTGATGGAAGACCGTAGCAATTCTGACGTGCAAATCGATTGTCAGAGTTGGGTATAGGGGCGAAAGACCAATCGAACCATCTAGTAGCTGGTTCCCTCCGAAGTTTCCCTCAGGATAGCTGGAGCATAGATATTTTTGTAATAATTCTTATCTGGTAAAGCGAATGATTAGAGGCATTAGGGTCGAAACGATCTTAACCTATTCTCAAACTATAAATGGGTACGTTGAATGACATTCTTGATTGATGTCATTTGTACTTGATACACTTGTGTATCGGTTGTTAGATTAATATGTGCTCAGTGGGCCAAGTTTTGGTAAGCAGAACTGGTGCTGTGGGATGAACCAAACGTAATGTTAAGGCGCCAAAATAAACGACATATCATGGATACCATGAAAGGTGTTGATTGCTGAAGACAGCAGGACGGTGGACATGGAAGTTGTCATCCGCTAAGGAGTGTGTAACAACTCACCTGCCGAAGCAATTAGCCCTTAAAATGGATGGCGCTTAAGTCGTTTGCCTATACATTACCGCTAAAATAAAATTTAATCATGCGACCTCGCGTCGTTTGATTTTGATATTTTAGTGAGTAGGAGGGTATGATGATGTGCGTTGAAGTACCTAGCGTGAGCTGGTATGAAGCCGTCATTAGCACAGATCTTGGTGGTAGTAGCAAATATTCGAATGAGATCTTGGATGGCTGAAGTGGAGGAGGTTTTCGTGTCAACAGCAGTTGAACACGAGTTAGTCAGTCCTAAGGTCTAAGGGAAACCTGAACTAATGTGTATGATACATAAAATAAATTGTTAAATACAAAAATTAGTATCAATTCCTGTATATATAAAGACCGAAAGGGAATCCGGTTACAATTCCGGAACCTGTTAAGTATACGTTTGTATATATCATCTTCGGATCGATTATACAATCTCGGTAACGAGAAACTTTCATTGAGAAGCCATTAGGAGGTATCGGAAGAGTTTTCTTTTCTGTTTTACAGTTGTACTCACCATGGAAGTCTTTCATAGAGAGATATGGTGTAATAAATTGGTAGAGCATGGCATTAAATTGCTGTGTCGATACTCTCTTACTGGACCTTGAAAATCAATGAAAGGGCTACGCAAATTCTTAACAGTCTGTACCGAATCCGCAGCAGGTCTCCAAGGTTAAGAGTCTCTAGTCGATAGAACAATGTAGGTAAGGGAAGTCGGCAAATTCGATCCGTAACTTCGGGATAAGGATTGGCTCTGAAGACTGAGATAATTCGGGCTGGGTGTCTTCGGATGCTAAGCTTTTACTTTGTATGCTGTGCTTCGGTGCGGTATGCGCATAAGTGAGTTATCACTTAACAGTCAATTCAGAACTGGCACGGTTTAGGGAATCCGACTGTCTAATTAAAACAAAGCATTGTGATGGCCCTCGCGGGTGTTGACACAATGTGATTTCTGCCCAGTGCTCTGAATGTCAACGTGAAGAAATTCAAGCAAGCGCGGGTAAACGGCGGGAGTAACTATGACTCTCTAAAAGGGGGGAGTTATCTCTTCGGAGAAATCGTGACAAGTTACGGATGTGGCGATTTAGTTGCTCAATTCTTGGGAAAGAGCTATGGTTCCGTAAAACGCCCATAACTCAAGCGGCTCGTGTCAACCTCCAATAGGTCCCCAGGCTGGTAACTGTTGGGTATGTCATTCTGGGTATGGCATACTTTAGCAGGCGAACTGACAGAGCACAGGTTGGTTACCAGACCCAGGAGTAGTCTAGCGCATATCTCAATGGTGTCACAAGAATACAGGCAGTTGTTACTCACTTTATAGCAACTACTATGACTTGAGTAATCCTTTGTAACCGGTATGTCCCGCAAAACTTCTCCAAAGGTCCTTAGAGTATCGGGAAGTGCCAGCAGTGTCGGTAATCTTTGGATCAAAAAATCCCCCGAAGAAGCCTGGAAATCCGCGGTAGGATGGAAGGGAGGGTCTGGCGTTCCGTAGGTCAAACGTCACTGGTGAGGCGTCTGCGGGGCGAAGTATCGGGATCTGGTACGAGAGTGTTCTTCTATGTGTGAGGTGGAGGATCATTTAAGTCAACAGATGGGGTAAAAACGATATTATTATGATGCAAGCTAACGTGAATAATGAGTACGGCGCTGGCTACGGTCACGGAGATTCCTCCGATGTCCATATTCATAATAATACTCATGGGTCTTCGCTTACATCGGACCTCTCATTAGGGTCTTTTGTGAGCGGGGTCATGGCTCATTGCACCATTACAAATCAAGGGGGTCGTTTAATAACGACATGTAATGTGTGCGGAGCAGAGTCAGGGCAGACATATACCGTGCGCGGCTTTTCTCAACATCTGAGAATGGTTCACCTGTCTTTGTATAATGACACCATCAACGTTGTCCGGTCTAGGAAGCGTTGGAGTGAAGAGGAGGAATGGTTATTGGCGACACTAGAAATTGACACCTTCGGCGTGGATCCAGAGGATTCACAAGAAGATCAAAATCGAATTCTTGCTAACTTTTTCAAGGATCGTACTTTCCACTCTATAGCGGGCCGTCGCAGGATGACCCAATATAGGGAGAAGGTTGATATCTTGATACGTCGGCACTTGTTGGAACAAGCCGCTGCTTCTAGTAGTGGTTCTGGGAACTCAAGTACCCGACGTGGAGGTAGTAATAGTTCTTTGGCTCACTTAAGAAGGATCCATGATGAGCTTCCCACCGTCCCTGGGAAAGCATCAAAGGATATGAGACTTTTAGTCTCTAGGATCCTCAGAGGCGGCACAGTAAGTGACCAAGAACTATTGCTGTGGCTAAGATCGGCCACGGGGGACAAAGTTAGTGAGGTTCGAGCTCGGATTAGAGGCGAAACGGTCCAATCCTCGGTACCCTCTAACCGGCGTCAAAAACGTCGTCAACAATACACCAAACTCCAATCATTATACAAAAAAGACGAAAGAGCCGCTGCCATGCAAGTACTGTCTGATCCGGTAGAAACGATTGCAAGGGCAGAACCTGTTAAAATGTTGGATCATTTTGCAGCAGTGTTTTCCACACCGTCAGAGGCAGAAGACGGCGGTGAGCATAGTCTTTCAAATGACCTTGCAGACATATGGAATCCAATTAGGGAAAGCGAAATCCTTGAAAATAAACTTAATTCTCGAACCGCCCCAGGGCTGGATCAGATTAAGCCTACTTCTTGGAATAGAGTGAACCCGAAATTGAGATTGGCCTTTTATGAGATAGTGAAGTTTCGGGGACGGTTTCCATCTCTCCTTTCTAAAGGAAGAACTGTTCTGATCGCAAAGAAAACAGAAGGCTCTACAGATCCCAAGGATTTTAGACCTATCACGATCGAATCAGTGGTCGTGAGACAGTTTTACAAGATTCTTGCAAAGAGGATGACGAAATCACATCACTTTGATGAGCGGCAACGTGGCTTTCTCCCAGTAGACGGCTGCGCCGAGAACCTTTTTGCTTTGAAGACCTTGATCCATGATTCGAGGTCGAAGAAGCGGGAACTGCATATTGCATCTGTGGATATCAAAGGGGCATTTGACAATGTCTCCCACAGAGCAATATTGCGGGAGGTTACTCTTCATGGTGCTCCTCCGGCATTTGTAGACTTTCTGTCTTTTGAGTACGAAAACATGTCGACCGTCATTCAATTTGGGGGTCATAATAGGCATGTATTCATCAAAAGAGGCGTCAAGCAGGGAAATCCATTATCTCCGTTGCTTTTCAATCTTGTAATGGAACGGCCATTAAGGAATCTCAATAGAGAAATTGGATATCGTGTCAAGGAAAACACCAACGTGAACTCCTTAATGTTCGCGGATGACACCTTGCTTATATCATCTACCGGTGTGGGGCTACAACACAATGTTGATCGCTTTACAACAGCACTGCGCTCTATCGGCTTATCTCTCAGTCCGGCCAAGTGTCAAGTTCTGAGCCTAGTTCCTTCAGGAAAAGATAAAAAGGTGAAAGTTATTACTGATCCTCATATCTACCTCGAAGTGAATGGTGAAAAAGAACCAATGTCACAAATTGGCGTAGACACCTTATGGAAATACTTGGGAGTTGAATTTGTCGGTTTCAAAGCATATAAGGCGAGAAAAGAGCTTTTACCCAAATTGCTCGATCGCCTAGGCAAAGCACTTCTTAAACCTCAACAGAGGATGAGAGTGCTCAAGGTATACCTGCTTCCTCGGTTTACTCACTCGTGGGTACTGGGAAGTGTGGATGCCAGGACACTAAGGTCGTTTGACATACAGGTACGAGCTGCCGTACGCAAATGGCTTCATCTACCTAAAGACATACCAGTAGCATTCTTCCATGCTGCTGTGTCTGATGGTGGTCTTGGTGTGCCCATGCTTGAAGCTACAATTCCTCTGCTCAAGTTCCAAAGGTTGAGAAAGCTCGAAACGAATAGCGATGGCGATCTGGAAGCTTTGTTCAAACATGAGTCTGTTCAAAGTCAGTTGTGTAGGCTCGAAGATTCTCTACGGAAGGTCAATGGTGGACTGGATGGAAAGGATCTTCGCAGTACCTTGGCAAACAGGCTGCATGATGCCACGGATGGCAAAGACCTTAAAGAGTGCTCGAAGGTTAGAGCCTCTACGGCTTGGATTGACAAAGATACCCGTCTCATGAGCGGGAAAGAATTTGTTAATATGATCCAAACCCGTATTGGATGTCTACCAACGAAGGCTCGGCTTTGTCGTGGCAGAAATGCTGAAAAGTCCTGTAGGTCGTGCATGGGTGCCGTGGAAACAGCTTACCATGTTGTGCAGAGATGCGGAAGGACACATTGGGGTCGCATCAAAAGACATGATAAGATATGCTTCGTTCTGGAAACGGAACTGAAGAAGAGTGGTTGGAGGGTTAGACGGGAACCTCGCATAAATGCGGTAGACCGAACTGGTCAAAGCATTGTGAGGAAGCCGGACCTTCTATGTATCAAAGATGATACCTTGATTATGGTGGACCCACACGTTGTGGAGTCTAGTGGTTGCGACTTGGCATATAAGTTCAAGAAGCACAAATACACAACCAGAGGCGTCAAGGATGCAGTCATCGAACGATACGGCCATTTCCGAAATATCGAGTGTCTACCTGTCACTATTACATGGAAAGGCATCTTCCACAAATCGTCTGCTGCTGGACTAAAATCGATGGGCGTTAATGACTCCACTTCCGTGAAGCATTATGACCGCGCAGAAATCGGGAATGGGGTTGACCCAAGGAGGTGGTACAGGATTAATAACATCCTTGTGTAGAGGCACAAGCGGCAAGCGGCACTCTATGGGAGCTATTTGAACTTTGTGCAATTTATGACTTCTACGTGAAGCATTATGACCGCGCAGAAATCGGGAATGGGGTTGACCCAAGGAGGTGGTATAGGATTAATAACATCCTTGTGTAGAGGCACAAGCGGCAAGCGTCAGATGGTCGGGAGAGTCAGAATCTCGATCCTTTCTGGCGCAACTGAAATTGGCCGGGGACATCCTCTAATGGTTGGTATCAAATGATGTGGCTTACGAGAACCGAGGTATCTGGAGGGGGTACAAGTAAGCGCCATGTGAAGCCGGATGGCTGAAAGAATGGCAACGAAAACATTGCTTGTCTTGTATGATAGCGACTTATAATTGCTGATGTTTTAAGGCCGCGATGATCCGTCAAGAACAGTTCTGTGATTTTTTAAATCTGATGTTACACTAACCAAAACACATACAGTATGTCAGACATGGTGCTTACTGTTGCGTAGTCTATATTGATATTTCGGAGCCCAAAACCTCTATTGCAGGCGGGGTTGTTCCAATTCGATCTCTTAAGGCTTCCCTTGCTTGATGGTTTACAAAATAAACCTCTATATTTATCATCATCATCAAATTCACATGATATGAATGAATAAGTTTTGTTGATACATGATAAAATAAAAGAAAAAATTTTTTTTGGTATAGAGATGAATTTCTCTTAGTGTCACAATTATAAAATGACTTGGGTAAACGGCGTTAGTAAATTGTCAGAACTTAATGTAGGTCCGCATGGTACTGGATTTAATATTTTTATTTTTTTTTTTTTAGAAAAGAAATAAAAATTCTCTTAGAGTCTGATATTATTTTTACTTGTACACACGAAAAAATACATTCTCTTAGAGTCACAGGTAGTTTTTACTTATAAACATGAAAAAATAAATTCTCTTAGAGTCACGAAATAATTTTTCTAAATTAGAAACATTAGTGTGATTAAGCATGGCAAAATTCGTTGAGGAAGACATGAGGAAGGCCCTTAGGAAAAAATTCGTTGAGGAAGACATGAGGAAGGCCCTTAGAAGTTCGAAAATGGGGGTTTATATGAAATAAAATTTTCAAAAATTTTTATCTCTCAGAATTTTAGCGCTAACTTCACACTCATCAAAAAAAAAAAACGTTACGAAATACTTGTATGTTCCCCAATATGTGAACGACCCCATTTTATTTTCAAAATTATCGAAATTTCACAAAAAAAAAAATTTTTCAAAATTTTTATATTCCGACAAAATTCTCTTAGAGTCACGAAATAATTTTTACTTGTACACATGAAGAAACAATATTCTCTTAGAGTCACGAAATAATTTTTACTTATATGCGTTCGCATCATATCGCTTATGATACGTCTCGCCTATAGGAATATCGGTCTATGGTGATGACGTGCATGTAAGCGGATGAGTTGGCTTAGTAAGAATATTTTTTTAAAATGACAAAGAAAACGTTACGAAATACTTGTATGTTCCCCAATATGTGAACGACCCCATTTTATTTTCAAAATTATCGAAATTTCACAAAAAAAAATATTTTTCAAAATTTTTATATTCCGACAAAATTCTCTTAGAGTCACGAAATAATTTTTACTTGTACACATGAAGAAACAATATTCTCTTAGAGTCACGAAATAATTTTTACTTATATGCGTTCGCATCATATCGCTTATGATACGTCTCGCCTATAGGAATATCGGTCTATGGTGATGACGTGCATGTAAGCGGATG
>NW_026973403.1:0-20000 GCF_036172545.1 Culicoides brevitarsis | reverse complement strand
TCCGCGTGGGAAAGTATGACAGTTTGAATGACAGTTCTCACAAACTGAGTAAATTTTTATGATGCGAATTAAAGTGTAAGGTTTGGTGTTAGTGGTGTCTCCTCAGTTTGTCATGCGCCTTTATACGGGGTGTTTCACATTTTCATACTCTTAAAATTCACATTTTCATATGCATATCAACGTCAATTTGTTTTATACTCCTGAGATAAAGCAATAACATTTTCATGCTCCTTAGGATGAGGGACGCAAAGCGCGCTACAATGTGTGAATTCACATTTTATATCCTCAGATTCACATTTCATACTCCTCATTCAAAGTTTATTGCCTGAAACTGGTCATTAACCTGAATTCATTTTCATAGGTCCTCATTTACATTACGTTGCCCTACTCCACACCGCCCATTTTCTACTACCGATGGATTATTTAGTGAGGTCTTTGGAGATGAACTTGCGATATCTTTTATACGTTACGAAATACTTGTGCGTTCCCTAACACGTGAACGCCCCCATTTTTCATGTCCAACAACAAACATTTCCAAAAACTACTTTTTTGCCGAAAAAAAATAAACTTGAAAAATTCTTTTCTCATATGCATTGATAGGCAATATTAAGCGGAAGCATCGTTCTAAAAATGAGGGGTCGTAGGTTTCCATTCCGTTCAAGCGACTTAATACAACAAAATTTTTTTCGGCAAGCTTTCATTAACATCCAAAAAGAAGCAACACACAAATTTTCACCCAAATCAGACCACAAATAAAAATCCGTTTCTCGAAAAGTGACGCCAAATCAAGTATACAATGACTACCATGCGTTACGACCAAACCATACTCCCAATAAAGTCCTCTATATGGAAAAACACTTTTTCGGCTCCCGCGCTCCCCACGGTCACCTTTTTTCCAAAAATCTTCCCGAATTCATCCTCCCCATGAGACAACACGACATTCATGGAACAACTTTTTTGCCGCAAAAAAAATTTTTTTTTCGTCACATAAGTCTGCAATGTTCACAAAACTATATTATGGAGTAATGGTGTTCTCCAAGCAAATCAGTATAAAGAACGGATGTGAGCGGCTTGTCTGCTCACGTTCTTGATAAGGGTATATGAAATTTTTTCATAGGTGTTTCTGGGTATTTTTTTACTTATGTGTTGGTCATATAATATCTGTTATATGCACAATATATAAAATGAAAGAATATTCGATGATGGAATTAAAGTGTAAGGTTTGTAGTGTAAGGTGTCTTTGTCGTCTGTCTTACGGTACGATATGCATATCAACGTCAAGTCCTATGGACATGATGCCTAGCATATTATGCGTAGGAATGAGGGACGCAAAGTATATTAAAAAATGTGTGAATTCACATTTTATATGAAAGATGTATCATCTGGCATACATGTCAAAGTGTATTGCTGATGGTATTATCGATCATAAACAAGGTGGTACGTAGTGGGTTTTTATGGTCATGGCCCACAATTCACAAATTTTCATACTCCTCATTTCAAATTTTCATACTCCTCAATTCAAATTTTCATACTCCTCTGTTTGTCTCGTCGAGACGCACAACATTGCCATACATCACTTTTACCCTACGGTTCTCTAAAATGGACCTCCCATACAAATGACACCTCTTATTATAGATCCTTTATATTTAGTCAATGAGGGGTTTGTCAGTCTGTTGGAACCGATTTTACGGCTTTCCTATAATAGATAGAAGGAAAATTTGTTCTACAGGTCATGTTTATTTTGCATTGGGCAGGTCCGATTTGCGAAATCGAGCCATGTTTTCGGCAATTTTCATTAACATCCAAAAAGAAGCATACAAAAATTTTCTCCATATAAGTGTGACGCCAAACTTGTACGACAAAGATACTACCATATAAAGTTGTATGGACCAAAGAAATATGACACTATGCATGATCAAACCAGGGGAAACCCTGATGGCTCCCGCAATTCCCAACGGTCATTCGATTTCCAAAAATCTTGGGAATTCATACTCCCCAAGACAAACGAATTCATCTAGAACAAAGTTTTTTGCCGCAAAAAAAATTTTTTTTTCGTCAATCTGGCAATGTTCACAAAACTATATTATGACTAATGGTGTTTCCAATTTCAAACTATAAAGAACGGATGTGAGCATTTTTGTCTGCACATTTTCTTGATACTCCCGCATGTATACATTTTCATTTTCATAAAAGTTTCTGGGTACATTTTTTACTCCTGTTGGTCAACCAATATCTTTTATATGCACAATATCATATACATGAAAGATATTCGATGATTAAAGTGAAGGTTTTACGGTGTAAGGTGTCTTTGTCGTCTGTCTTACGGTAAGATATGTGTAACAACTCACATGGACATGATGCCGAAGCATATTATGCGTAGGAATGAACAAACATTTGCCAAAAAATTTTGAAAAAAAATTTTATATGAAAGATTTTCATCTGGCATATGTCATTTTGATATTTATTAAGGGTATGGCATGATTCATAAACAAGGTGGTTTTAGTGGGAGCTGGTCCCGTCATTCACAATTCACATCCCGCATACTCCTCATTCCAATTTTCATATCCTCAATTCAATTTTCATTCCTCAACACATTTTCATACATCACTCAAATTTTCACCCAAATCATGTCCACAAATAAAATTCCTCATTTTACAAAAGTACGCCAATTCCATTTTATACGCCTCAAAGAAACTACAACTCCGTTACAATTCACCAAACCATACTCCTCATTTATATTCATCTTTTATC
Organism: Culicoides brevitarsis; assembly: GCF_036172545.1. Taxonomy (NCBI): domain Eukaryota; kingdom Metazoa; phylum Arthropoda; class Insecta; order Diptera; family Ceratopogonidae; genus Culicoides; species Culicoides brevitarsis. The sequence goes on along the minus strand of NW_026973403.1, from coordinate 17,249 downwards.
TTATCAATTCGGTATTTTCATACTCCTGAGAAAATCAAAATTTAACATTTTTACTCCTCATCAAATTTTCTTTTTACATCAATTCACAGTTTTCATACTCCCATTTTACATTTTTATACGTCCTCACAAATACATTGTGCGTTCCCTAACACGTGAACGCCCCCATTTTTCATGTCCAACAACAAACATTTCAAAAAACTACTTTTTTCCCGAAAAAAAATTCAACTTGAAAATTTTTCCATATGGTGTTTGATCCAAGCAATATTAAAGCGGATGGCATGTTGTATGCTCATGAGGGGTCCCGTTTTCCGGCTTCCCGCGAAAAATTCAAAATTTTTTTCGGCAATTTTATTAACATCCAAAAAGAAGCATACACACAAATTTTCACCCAAATCATCACAAATAAAAATCCGTTTCTCGAAATGGAACGCCAAATCCGTTTAAATACTTTGCGTTTTAAAGGTGTTTTGTCACTCTCAATATGGACAAAACCACTCGGCTCCCGTATCCCAACGTCACCTTTTTTCCAAAAATCTTCCCGAATTCATCCTCCCCATGAGACAACACGACATTCATGGAACAACTTTATTTCAGAATAAATATTAATGCTGACGTAGACTGAAATAAATCCTTTATATTCAAGTTTTTGTTCTCAAAAATTTTGTAACTTTATTTACTTGGCAATTTTTTCGACTTTGTTAACACAATGCTCTTGTTTATTCCTTTTTAGTGCGCTTTTTTTTGCTTTTTTTTTGACTTGACGAATATAAATGATATATTTTTTAAGTTGAAAACTTCTTGTATAACAGGTTTTTATATATATTTTTTTTAAATATATTCCTTTATATTTAGTCAATATCGGGTTTGTCAGTCGGTTCGTACACGTCTCACGGCTTTCCCTTAATAGATAGAAGGTTCATTCCTTCGACAGGTCGAGCTTATTTTGCTTCATTTAGGTCCCATTTGTGGAATCGAGGCATGATCCCAATGCACAAAAATTTTTCCCCATATAAGAGTTCGAAATTAAGACGGAAAATAAACGGAAAATTCAAATTTAAACCGAATCCCAGTGCAAATTTCAAAAATCTAATGATGCATAAATGTTTGTCTCGTCGAGACGCAATACATTGCCATACATCATTTTTATCCTGGGGTTTTACCTCCCATACAAATGACACCTCTTATTATAGATCCTTTATTATAGATCCTTTATATTTAGTCAATATCGGGTTTGTCAGTCGGTTCGTACACGTCTCACGGCTTTCCCTTAGAGTCACAGGTCGTGTTTTTACTTTGTGGAAACATGAAAACATAAATTCTCTTAGAGTCGAAATTATAACGGAAAATAAACGGTAAATAAATTTTACTTGTATGCGGCTTCAAGTCGGTCTTGCCGAAATATTCCCATACACAGGTACGAAATACTTCATTTAGGTCCCATTTGTGTGAATCGAGGCATGATCCCAATGCACAAAAATTTTTCCCCATATAAGAGTTCGAAATTAAGACGGAAAATAAAAAATTCATTTTCCAAAATTTTCAAATTCCGACAGAAATGTTTGTCTTAGAGACGTACAACATTGCATACATCATTTTTGTCCTGGCATATGCCTCCCGTTGACGTGCTTGCAAGCGGGTGACTTGGCCCAAAATTTTTTTTTGTGATTTTTGTGCTCAGTGTGCATCGCACAACACGAAAATCGTAAAGAAAAATTTTTTTGAGCAAAAAAATTTTTCATATGCTCTTCGACCAAAATGTCCCGCTGATGGCACGTCTCGCCCATAGGAATGTCGGTCTATGGCATTGACGTACTTTCAAGCGGATACATTGGCTTAACACATAAACTCACATATAAGGTGAAAAAAAAAAAAACGTTACGTGAACGCCCCCATTTTCCATGTCCAACAACAAACATTTCCAAAAACTACTTTTTTCCCGAAAAAAAATAAACTTGAAAATTTTTCCATATGCATTGATACGCAATATTAAGCGGATGGCATGCTCTATCAAATGAGGGGTCCCGTTTTCCGGCTTCCCGCGAAAAATTCCAAAATTTTTTTCGGCAATTTTCATTAACATCCAAAAAGAAGCATACACACAAATTTTCACCCAAATCAGTCCACAAATAAAAATCCGTTTCTCGAAAAGTGACGCCAAATCCGTATACAATGACTACCATGCGTTAAGCGACCAAACCATACTCCCATATAAAGTCACTCTATATGGAAAAACCACTTTTTCGGCTCCCGCGCTCCCAACGGTCACCTTTTTTCCAAAAATCTTCCCGAATTCATCCTCCCCATGAGACAACACGACATTCATGGAACAACTTTTTTGCCGCAAAAAAAATTTTTTTTTCGTCACATAAGTCTGCAATGTTCACAAAACTATATTATGGAGTAATGGTGTTCTCCAAGCAAATCAGTATAAAGAACGGATGTGAGCGGCTTGTCTGCTCACGTTCTTGATAAGGGTATATGAAATTTTTTCATAGGTGTTTCTGGGTATTTTTTTACTTATGTGTTGGTCATATAATATCTGTTATATGCACAATATATAAAATGAAAGAATATTCGATGATGGAATTAAAGTGTAAGGTTTGTAGTGTAAGGTGTCTTTGTCGTCTGTCTTACGGTACGATATGCATATCAACGTCAAGTCCTATGGACATGATGCCTAGCATATTATGCGTAGGAATGAGGGACGCAAAGTATATTAAAAAATGTGTGAATTCACATTTTATATGAAAGATGTATCATCTGGCATACATGTCAAAGTGTATTGCTGATGGTATTATCGATCATAAACAAGGTGGTGTTAGTGGGTAGTGGTGCATGGCCCACAATTCACATTTTCATATTGCTACTCCTCATTTCAAATTTTCATACTCCTCCATTCAAATTACTCCTCAATTCACATTTTCATACTCCTCAATTAACATTTTCATACTCCTCAATTCACATTTTCATACTCCTCATTTTACATTTTCATACTCCTCAATTCACATTTTATACACCTCAATTCACATTTTAATACCCACAATTCACATTTTCATAATCCACATTTTACAATTGTATACTCCTGACTTCACTTTTTCATACTCCTCATTTTACATTTTCATACTCCTCATTTCACATTTTCATACTCCTCATTTTACATATTTATACGTTACGAAATACTTGTGCGTTCCCTAACACGTGAACGCCCCCATTTTTCATGTCCAACAACAAACATTTCCAAAAACTACTTTTTTCCCGAAAAAAAATAAACTTGAAAATTTTTCCATATGCATTGATAGGCAATATTAAGCGGATGGCATGTTCTATCAAATGAGGGGTCCCGTTTTCCGGCTTCCCGCGAAAAATTTTTTTCAAAAACATCCAAACTTTGGCAATTTTCATTAAAAATCCAAAAATAAGCTCCAACAATGACTATTTTTCCATCATCCCATTGATAGGAAAATCCGATTTTCTCGCAAAAGTGCGCGAGCCAAATCGCGTATACAATGACTGTTCTGCGTTAAGCAAAAAATCCATACTCCCATATAAAGTCCGGCCCAAAACCAAAAATTTTCGGCTTTTTCGGCAATTTTTTCTTAAAATCTTCCCGAATTCATCCTCCCCATGAGACAAATTCATGGAACAACTTTATTTCAAAAAAAATTTTTTTTTGTCACATAAGTCTGCAATGTTCAAAATCCGTAATCGAAAAGTGAAGCAAATCAGTATACCGTCGTAATGACTACCTGTGAGCGGCTTTTGCCAAATAAGGGTATATGAAATTTTTTCATAGGTGTTTCTGGGTATTTTTTTACTTATGCCACTAGCAATTCGGCTAATATCTTTTATGCGCTCCCAATAACCTTTTTTCCAAAAATCTTCAAAATTCATTCCCCATGAGATGCATACGACATTCATGGAACAACTTTTTTGCCGCAAAAAAAATTGAATAAGTCTAAAGAAAAATCCTCAATTTACATTTTTATACTCCTCAAGGGCACTCAAAAACAGGATGGAGCATGCGGCTTAATTCTGATTCAACACGGGAAAACTTACATTTCACGTTTTTAATTGACAATTTTATAGCTTTTCTCAAAGGTGTTTCTAGTGGTATTTTTTTTCGTGGAGTATTTTACATTTTCATATCAACGTCAAATCATATTCATAGATACCTATATTGAGCAGGAATTGACTGCCTCAATATTACAATGATTGGACTCCTAATTCACATTTTTATACTCCTCATAGGTTTTCATGGGTATGTTTTTTGTATTGCTGAATGGTCATATAATATCATGTTTACAAGGTGGTGATAAATGCATGAACCTTCATTCGATGATGCTCCTTAATTCACATTTTCATACTCCTCATTTCACATTTTATACTCCTCATTTCAATTTTCATACTCCTATGGATCACATTTTCGTAGGTACGGACGAAATTTCAAATTTTTCATACGTCTTCATTTTACATTTTCATACTGAAACAATGTTCATCTGACTCTGGAATTCACATTTTCATGGTGTTACATTTTCATACGTCCCTGCCCTTTTACACACCGCCCGTCGCTACTACCGATGGATTTTTACTCCTGAGGTCTTTGGAGATGAACTCTTCATTTCACATTTTCATACTCCTCATTTTACATTTTTATACGTTACGAAATACTTGTGCGTTCCCTAACACGTGAACGCCCCCATTTTTCATGTCCAACAACAAACATTTCCAAAAACTACTTTTTTACCGAAAAAAAATAAACTTGAAAATTTTTCCATATGCATTGATAGGCTATTAAGCGGATGGCATGTTCTATCAAATGAGGGGTCCCGTTTTCCGGCTTCCCGCGAAAAATTCTAAAATTTTTTTCGGCAATTTTCATTAACATCCAAAAAGAAGCCTACACACAAATTTTCACCCAAATCAGTCCACAAATAAAAATCCGTTTCTCGAAAAGTGACGCCAAATCCGTATACAATGACTACCATGCGTTAAGCGACCAAACCATACTCCCATATAAAGTCACTCTATATGGAAAAACCACTTTTTCGGCTCCCGCGCTCCCAACGGTCACCTTTTTTCCAAAAATCTTCCCGAATTCATCCTCCCCATGAGACAACACGACATTCATGGAACAACTTTTTTTCCGCAAAAAAAATTTTTTTTTGTCACATAAGTCATGCATGTTCACAAAACTCAATATTATGGAGTAATGGTTTTCTCCAAGCAAAGCAGTAGCTAAGACCGGATGTGAGCGGCTTGTCTGCTCACGTTCTTGATAAGGGTATATGAAATTTTTTCATAGGTGTTTCTTTCGGTATTTTTTTACTTATGTTTGGTCATATAATATCTGTTATATGCACAATTTATAAAATTTTCACCCATGGATTTTCATTAAAAATGTAAGGTTTGTAGTGTAAAATTTGTACGTCCAAATCCGTTACATGATGTACGATATAATAGGTCTTTGGACGAAATATGGACTATGCGTTCACATATTATGCGTAGGAATGTATATTAAAAAATGTGTTTTTCACATTTTATATGAAAGATGTATCATCTGGCATACATGTCAAAATGTATTGCTGATGGTTTATCGATCATAAACAAGGTGGTGTTAGTATTAGTGGTGCATGGCAACAATTCACATTTTCATAATGGAATTCACATTTTCATACTCCTCAATTCAGTGAAATACTCCTTCTTCACATTTTCATACTCCTACATGCATTTTCATACTCCTCAAGGGACAACAAATATACGCCTCAATTCACATTTTCATACTCCTCAATTTACATTTTCATACTTCAAAAATACATGAAAAGTCATTTTTATACTCCTCAATTCACATTTTTCATATCCTCATTCACATTTTCATACCTCAATTTTACATTTTCATTTCATCCATTTTCATAATGTTCACAACATTTTTTTTATTTTTTCATCTGTATATCATGCACATAGGATTTTACATTTTTATACGAGTGATATTCTTGTGCGTTCCCTTATAACACGTGAACGCCCCCATTTGGTCATTAACAAACATTTCCAAAAACTACTTTTTTCCCGAAAAAAAATAATCTTGAAAATTTTTCCATATGCATTGATAGGCAATATTAAGCGGATGGCATGTTCTATCAAATGAGGGGTCCGTTTTCCGGCTTCCCGCGAAAAATTCCAAAATTTTTTTCGCAATTTTCATTAAAAAATGAAGCATGAATTCACATTTTCATAAATCATTAATTCACATTAAAAATCCCTTTCTCGAAAAGTGACGCCAAATCCGTATACAATGACTACCATGCGTTAAGCGACCAAACCATACTCCCATATAAAGTCACAATTTCATACGTGGAAAAATTGTCACATTCCATATGCATTTTAAGCGGTCCCGCGCTCCCAATCACCTTTTTTCCAAAAATAGCTGGTCCCGAATTTTCATACTCCTAGATTCACGACATTCATGGAATTTTCTTACTCCGCAAACAATTTTATACGCCTCAATTCAAACATTTTCACATTCTCAATTATGGAGTAATTTTTCCAAGCACTCCTCATTGGATGTCATTTTTATACTCCTCAATTCACGTTTTGTACTCCTCATTTTACATAGGTGTTTCATGGGTATTTTTTTAACTTATGGTTGTCATATAATATCTGTTATATGTTACAAAATAAAATACGACATATTCATGATGGAATTAAAGGTGGTTTTCCTAAGTAAGGTGAACGGTGTCATTTTACGGTACGATATGTCCAACAACGTCAATTCCTAAAACTGGACATTTTTCCCTAAATATTATGCGTAAATAACGCAATTTCATACTCCTCAAAAAATTGTTTCCATATGTCACATTTTATATTTTAGATTAAGGGATGTCAAAGTGTATTGCTTGATGGTCAAATGAGGGGTATGAAACAAGGTTTTCCGGGTAGTTGCATGCGAGCAAAATTCGTAAATTTTTTTTCATTTTCATACTCCATCAAAAACAAGTCATACTCCTCAATTCACAAATTTTCACCCTCAATTCACATTTTCATAAATAAAAATACTCCTCATTTAGTCAAAAAGTGTACGCCTCAATTCCATTTATACATGACTCCATCAATTACACATGCAGTATACTCCTCATTCACAAGTTTTATATCCTCAATTCACATTTTTCGGCTCCCGCGCTCCCAATTCACCATTTTTCCAAAAACTCCTTCATTTTCATTTTCATACTCCCATGAAATTTTCATACTCCTCATGGTTTATACTTTTTATACATAAAAAAATTTTTTTTTCTAACACATTTTTACGCCCCCAATTTCATGTCAAAACAAACATTTCCAAAAACATTTTTTCTCCAAGCAAAAAATAAATTGAAAATTTTTCCATATGCATTGATAGGCAATCTTAACGCGGATGGCATATATCAAATTTTTCCCGGTTTTCTGGCTTCCCGTAAAAATTCCAAAATTTTTCTTCGGTCAATTTTCATTAACATCCAAAAAGAAGCATATTTTTTTTCGATCAGTCCAAAATAAAAATCCGTTTCTCGATGGCCAAATCCGTATAAGGTGTCTTTACCATTTTAAGCGACGGTACCATATTCATATCAATTTTAAACATTTCAAGTCCTATAACATGATGCCTAAAAAAAATCCAAATGCGTTCTAATTAGTGACGCGCATGTATGGATTAACAATTCCCTTTGAATCCCATTTCCCTATCTGCGAAACCACAGATGTAACATGGGCTTGGAATCATTAGCAAAGAACGATTGTGATGAGTTGACTTAGTCTTGACATATGTGAAGGCAATATTAGGAGGTGTTTTGGGATGGTTTTTACAATTCACAATTTCATAATCCACTCATGTTGCAATTTATTATGGAATATTCGCTCCAAGCAATTCACAAATTTTACACCTCTTGTCGCTCACGTATTGATAAGTCATATCAATCCTCAATTTTACATGTGGATTTTTACCTTAAACGAGTTGACATTTTCATACTCCTCAAATTGTTTAATTCGCATTTTCATACATCCTCAATTTAAAGAATACGCTCCAAAGACATTGTCAGTGCATTTGACTCGGTACATCTCCAAAATAAAACGGATTTGTCATAGGTCCTCAGTTTGGACATTTTTATACTCCTCAATTCAGGACATTTTGATCTCCTGATGTTCAGGCGTACATTAATGGAAAAATGTGTGCTAAATCTTATATAGGCCTCGATTTCACATTTTTATACAAAGTGTTTGCAAGAGGTATTATACGTCATACCAAGGTGGTGTTAACTGGGTTGTGGCCGCCACATTTTCATACTCGTCATTTCACATTTTGATACCTTCATTCACATTTTCATACTCCAACATTCACAAAGTGTAGGATTTTCATACTCCTCAAGGGAACGTACTGGGTTTATACCCGTAATTCACAAACTGGTGATTAAATTTTCATACTCCTGCATTTTACATTTTATACGCCTCAATTCACATTAAGCTGGCCTCAATTCACATTTTCATATCAAAATTGGTATTTTCATACTCCTCATTTGCCTAACGTTCAGGTCGAATTTATGCAATTCACATTTTCAAATTTATATTTCGGCACTCCGTTTCAACTCCTCAAACGTTTCATACTCCTATGCAAATTTTCGTACTCCTCATTTTATGTATTTCACACGCAAATCGTCATTTTAATGATTCAATCAAAAATTGTTTCACAAGTACAAATGTCTTTATGGATGTCCAAAACAAACATTTCCAAAAACTACTTTTTTCCCGAAAAAAAATAAACTTGACTAATTTTTCCATAAAGTCACTCATTGATAGGCAATATTAAGCGGATGGCATTTTCTCGGCTCAAATGAGGCTCCCGTTTTTTTCCCGCAAAAATTCCAAAATTTATTTTCGGCAATTTTGATTAACATCCAAAAATTCATGGAACAACTTTTTTTGCCCCAAAAAAAAATTTTTTTTTTTTTTCTCGAAAAGTGAATTTCTCAAATTCACAATATATGACTTATGGAGTAATGGCGTTAGTCATGATGCCTAGCATATTATGCGTAGGAATGAGGGACGCAAAGTATATTAAAAAATGTGTGAATTCACATTTTATATGAAAGATGTATCATCTGGCATACATGTCAAAGTGTATTGCTGATGGTATTATCGATCATAAACAAGGTGGTGTTAGTGGGTAGTGGTGCATGGCCCACAATTCACATTTTCATACTCCTCATTTCACATTTTCATACTCCTCAATTCACATTTTCATACTCCTCAATTCACATTTTCATACTCCTCAATTCACAATTTTATACGCCTCATTTCACATTTTTATACTCCTCATTTTACATTTTTATACATTTTTACATTTTTCATGTCCAACAACAAACATTTCCAAAAACTACTTTTTTCCCGAAAAAAAATAAACTTGAAAATTTTTCCATATGCATTGATAGGCAATATTAAGCGGATGGCATGTTCTATCAAATGAGGGGTCCCGTTTTCCGGCTTCCCGCGAAAAATTCCAAAATTTTTTTCGGCAATTTTCATTAACATCCAAAAAGAAGCATACACACAAATTTTCACCCAAATCAGTCCACAAATAAAAATCCGTTTCTCGAAAAGTGACGCCAAATCCGTATACAATGACTACCATGCGTTAAGCGACCAAACCATACTCCCATATAAAGTCACTCTATATGGAAAAACCACTTTTTCGGCTCCCGCGCTCCCAACGGTCACCTTTTTTCCAAAAATCTTCCCGAATTCATCCTCCCCATGAGACAACACGACATTCATGGAACAACTTTTTTGCCGCAAAAAAAATTTTTTTTTCGTCACATAAGTCTGCAATGTTCACAAAACTATATTATGGAGTAATGGTGTTCTCCAAGCAAATCAGTATAAAGAACGGATGTGAGCGGCTTGTCTGCTCACGTTCTTGATAAGGGTATATGAAATTTTTTCATAGGTGTTTCTGGGTATTTTTTTACTTATGTGTTGGTCATATAATATCTGTTATATGCACAATATATAAAATGAAAGAATATTCGATGATGGAATTAAAGTGTAAGGTTTGTAGTGTAAGGTGTCTTTGTCGTCTGTCTTACGGTACGATATGCATATCAACGTCAAGTCCTATGGACATGATGCCTAGCATATTATGCGTAGGAATGAGGGACGCAAAGTATATTAAAAAATGTGTGAATTCACATTTTATATGAAAGATGTATCATCTGGCATACATGTCAAAGTGTATTGCTGATGGTATTATCGATCATAAACAAGGTGGTGTTAGTGGGTAGTGGTGCATGGCCCACAATTCACATTTTCATACTCCTCATTTCACATTTTCATACTCCTCACTTCACATTTTCATACTCCTCAATTCACATTTTCATACTCCTCAATTCACATTTTCATACTCCTCAATTCACATTTTCATACTCATCAATACTCCTCACACATTTTCATACGCCTCATTTCACATTTTTATACTCCTCAATTCACATTTTCATACTCCTCATTTTACATTTTTATACGTTACGAAATACTTTGCGTTCCCTAAACGTGAACGATTTTTCATGTCCATACTACCACATCAAGTTTCAACACGTGTTTTTCAAGGAAACATTTCAAAAACTACTTTTTTCCCGAAAAAAAATAAACTTGAAAAATTTTCCATATGCATTGATAGGCAATATTAAGCGGATGGCATGTTCTATCAAATGAGGGGTCCCGTTTTCCGGCTTCCCGCGAAAAATTCCAAAATTTTTTTCGGCAATTTTCATTAACATCCAAAAAGAAGCATACACACAAATTTTCACCCAAATCAGTCCACAAATAAAAATCCGTTTCTCGAAAACGTGACGCCAAATTTATTTTGTGACTACCATGCGTTAAGCGACCAAACTTGAACTCCCATTAAATCACTCTTGATAGGAAAAACCACTTTTTCGGCTCCTGCGCTGTTCGCGTTTTTTCAAATGTGTATCTTCCCCTTTTCCTTGCCCGCATGAAAACTAATTCCTTGAACAAATTTTTGCCGCAAAAAGCAATTTTATTGCCTTAATAAGTCTGCAAATAAAATACTATATTAGGATAATTGGTTTGAATTGATCATGAGGTAATGATTAATAAAAAGTTGGGGGCATTAGTATTACGAAAGAGGTGAAATTTTTTCATAGACCGTCGTAAGACTAACTGAAGCGAAAAATTTGCCAATAATGTTTTCACTTATATCAAAAACGAAAGTTTTCGGATCGAAGCGATTAGAACCGTCCCTTTTTTCCAAAAATCTTCCCGAATTCATCCTACTTTTAGAGCCTTCAACACGACATTCATGGAACAACTTTTTTGCCGCAAAAAAAATTTTTTTTTCGTACATAAAAAATGTTTCTGAATGTTCACAAAACTATATTATGCGAGTTAATGGTGTTCTCCAAGCAAATCATATAAAGAATCATTTTGAGCGGCTTAATAGCTCAAACGGTCTTGATTAAGGGTATGGTGCATGGCCGTTCTTTTCATAGGTGTTTCTGGGTATTTCCGATACTTATGTGTTTATCATATTAAATAGATCCTCCCATTTGGACCTATCAAAGAATTTCGATGATGGAATTAATGTGTAAGGTTTGGTAAATATTTGTCGTAGTGGAGTCTCACCTACGATATTTTCATACGCCTCAACGGGTCCTTTGGACATTTTCATACTGCTTAATTCACATTTTGCGTAGCCTCAATGAGATTTTATAACAAATCCTGAATTCACATTTTCATATGCAAGATGTAATTGGCATTTTGATGTCAAAACGTGTATCCTATTTTCATACGGGAAATCACAAAACGTCTCATTTAGTTGGGATTTTATACTCCTCATATGAACATTTTCCCAGTACTCCTCATTTTACGTCCCTGCCCTTTGTACACACCGCCCGTCGCTACTACCGATGGATTATTTAGTGATGTCTTTGGAGATGAACTCTGCGATATCTTTCATTGCGGACAACAAAGTTGACCGAACTTGATGATTTAGACACGTAAAAGTCGTAACAATTTTTCCTCGTCCAACAACAAACATTTCCAAAAACTACTTTTTTCGTAAAAAAATAAACCTGAAAATTTTTCATTATTGTATATTAAAAAATTCATGTTTTCTTATTAAAAGGGGTCTCGTTTTATTCCGGCTTCCCAATTTCGCTATAAATTCCAAAATTTTTTATTAATTTTCATGCTCCAAATAGCAACAAAAATTTCTTCAGCTCCTATAAAGATTTAAAAATCCGTTTTTGCCCAAGGCGAAAAACTTGAAATTTATCATGACTATGCATTATGCGACCAATCCATTTCATTTTTATAAATCACTCTATTGGAAAAAGTACTTTTTCGGCTCCCGCGCTCCCAACGGTCACTTTTTTCCTAAAAATCTTCCCAAAACTGCGTGTCATGCATGTGAACTGGAAACACGACATTCATGGAACGCTTTTTGCCGCATTTTAAATTTTTTCGTCAATATTTTTTGATGTTCAGGAAACTATATTATGGAGTATGGGTTCTCCAAGCAAATCAGTATAAAGAACGGATGTGAGCGGCTTAAGGGTATTTTTTTACTTATGTGTTGGTCATATAATATTGTTTATGCACAATATTAAAATGAAAGAATATTCCTGATGGAATTAAATGTGTAAGGTTTTCCGTATACGAAAAATTCCTTTTCGTCTTCTTACGGTACGATTTTCAACGTCACATCCAAACATGATGCCTAAGCATATTATGCGTACAAATTTTCACGCAAATCATTTTCCAAAATGTGTGAATTCACATTTTATATTCTCAAAGATGATCATTTTCATATCATGTCAAAGTGTATTGCTGATGGTATTTCGACATAAATAAGGTCCCATATAGTGGGTAGTTACTCATATGGAAAAATTCCACTTTTTCGGCTCCCGCGCACATTTTTTTCCTCAATTCAAATTTTCCCCATCATTGACACGACATTCATGGAACAACATTTTTTGCCGCAAATGGCATACTCCTCAATTCACATTTTGATACTCCTCACACTAAGAGGGATTTTTGCACATAATACTCCTCAATTCACATTTTCATAAAGATAAATTTTACATTTTCATACTCCTAATGAAAATTTTCAAAGCACTCCTCAATTCACATTTTCATAAAGAACGTCATTTTACATTTTCATACTCCTCATTTCACATTTTCATACTCCTTAATTCACATTTTTTCATACGCCTAATACATTTATACTTTTTTACTTATGTGTTGCATCATTTTCCATAATTTTTTCATCTGTTATACTGAAATTCAGGATTTTTCATACATTTAGCGAGTCCCATTTTATTTGTTGTCAAAATTCCCGTTTTCCGGCTCTCCCGAGAAACTTGGTATTCTAAATTCGCAACAATTTTTTTATCTCTTACGGAATAATCTGCATTATCAACGTTTTAGATTTATGGATACATCAGGCAATTGTTGCATACGCCTTAATTCACATTTTCATAAACACGGACCAAGAAGTCTAACTTGTATGCAAGTCAATGGGATTATTAAAACCTATAGGCATTTTCATAAATGAGATTCACATTTTATATTACGAATGGTATTAATTTATTATTCTTCCATTTTCATTATCTTAATGTTATTGTACTACAAAGATATTCATGTGAGCATACAACATACCCGAAAATGGTGAACTATGCCTGATCAGGTTGAAGTGCATGGGAAACCCTGATGGAATTCCGTACAATTTTTAACGTGCAAATCGATTTCACATTTATAGTCACTCATATTCAACCATTTTTCAGTAGCTCCTTCAATCCAAGGTTTCAGGATAGCTGGAGCATAGATATTTTTGTAAATCATTTCTTATAAGGGTATTTTCAATTTTAGATGGCATTAGGGTCGAAACAAAATTTTAACCCTATTCTCAATTTTCATACTATAAATGGGTACAAATGAAAGAATGAATGACAATTCTCAATTGATGTCATTTGTACTTGATATTGTGTATCGGTTGTTAGATTAATATGTGCTCAGTGGGCCAAGTTTTGGTAAGCAGAACTGGTGCTGTGGGATGAACCAAACGTATACTAAGGCGCCATAATAAACGACATATCATGGATACCATGAAAGGTTTTCGATTGCTGAAGACAGCAGGACGGTGGTATGGAAGTTGTCATCCGCTAAGGAGTGTGTAACAACTCACCTGCCGAAGCAATTAGCCCTTAAAATGGATGGCGCTTAAGTCGTTTGCCTATACATTACCGCTAAAATAAAATTTAATCATGCGACCTCGCGTCGTTTGATTCACATATTTTATGACTCCTAGGAGGTATCATGATGTGCGTTGAATACCCCCATTTTGATGGTATGAAGCCTCATTTCACAGATCTTGGTGGTAGTAGCAAATATTCGAATGAGATCTTGGATGGCTGAAGTGGAGGATTTTCGTACTCAACAGCATATGAAGCACGATTTAGTCAAATACTCCTCCCGTTTTGGGTCAAGGGGTCCGGCAATTTTCATTTCCTATTTTTTTTTTCACCCAACTCCTCATGATACATAAAAAAATTGTTTCTTCAAAAATTATACGCCAAATCCGTATATAATGACTACCAATGCGTTAAATTCCTCAAATTAACATTTTCATACTCCCATTTAAATTTTCATACTCTAAAAATCTCGGAAAAACCACTTTTTTTCGAACTCCTCATTTCAAGATTTTTTTTCCAAAAATCTTACAGTTGTACTCACCATGGAATTTTCATAGGAATTCATGGAATAAATTCATTTTACAAAAATTAAATTTTTTTCTCTTCACGTGAAAATCTGCAATTTTCATGTCAAAACTAACAGTTTCCAAATCCGCTACTGGTCTCCAAGGTTAAAAAAACTTTTTTTCTCCATCGATAGAACAAAAATGGATGTGAAAAAGGGGTCGGCAAATTCGATCTGCTCACTTCTTGATAAGGATTGGCTATTTTTTTAAAGAGATAAATTCGGGCAAATTTTCGGCTGCTAAGGTTTTCTTTTCATGCTCCTTCAAAAAGAATGCATATAAAAATTTTCACTTAATCAGTTTCATAAAAATCTCCTCGAAAAGTGACGCCAAATCCTATACAATGATGGCCCTCAATGTAAGCACCAATGGTTTCTCCCATATAAAGTCAATGTTATATGGAAATATAAAATGAAAGAAGTTTGATGGAATTAAAGTTCATTTCCCCATAAGGTGTCTTCAACGGTACATTCATATGCATATTAACGTTCATAGTCCTATGGACATATCTGCAATTCAGGAATATTTACGCAAAGTATATGGAAAAAATGTGTGAATTCACATTTTATATGAGATGTCTAGTCACGTGTGTAACGGCTGATGATATTTCGATCATAAACAAGTGTGTTAGGTGGGTAATGGCATTTTCACAATGTGATACCCATATTTTTATCTTTATATGCTCAATTACTAACATTTTATATAAGATGTATTCGATGATGGAATTAATGTGTAAGGTTTTAGTGTCAATTGTCACATTTGTCATACTGGTTTCATACTTACGGTCACGTATGCATATTCAAGTATCAACTATGGACTCATGATTCACATTTTCATACTCCTCATTTTACAGTATATTCCTCAAATGTGTTTCAACTCATTTTCATACTCCTCATTTAACATTTGGCATACATGTCAAAGTGTATTCACATTTTCATCGATCATTCACATTTGTCAAAGTGACCTCAATTCACATTTTCATACACCTCATTTCACATTTTCATACACCTCAATTCACATTTTCATACGCCTCATTTCACATTTTTATACTCCTCATTTTACAAATTTATACTCCTCAGTGATACATTTTGGCCGCCAAGCAGTTCATAGCGACGTGGCTTTTTGCCCTTTCACATTTTCATACTCATTTTCATACTTCATTTTCATACTCATTTTAAATTTTTATACGTTACAAATACTTGTGCGTTCCCTAACACGTGAACGCCCCCATTTTTCATGTCCAACAACAAACATTTCCAAAAACTACTTTTTTCCCGAAAAAAAATAAACTTGAAAATTTTTCCATATGCATTGATAGGCAATATTAAGCGGATGGCATGTTCTATCAAATGAGGGGTCCCGTTTTCCGGCTTCCCGCGAAAAATTCCAAAATTTTTTTCGGCAATTTTCATTAACATCCAAAAAGAAGCCTACACACAAATTTTCACCCAAATCGGTCCACAAATAAAAATCCGTTTCTCGAAAAGTATGTCCGGCATGCGCTCCGTATACAATGAATACCATGTCGTTAAGCGACCAACCGTCCTACTGACTACCATGCGTTAATAAATAAAGTCACTCTATATGGAAAAACCACTTTTTCGGCTCCCGCGCTCCCAACGGTCACCTTTTTTCCAAAAATCTTCCCGAATTCATCCTCCCCATGAGACAACACGACTTTCATGGAACAACTTTTTTGCCGCAAAAAAAATTTTTTTTTCGTCACATAAGTCTGCAATGTTCACAAACCTATATTTTGGAGTTATGTTGTTCTCCATGCAAATCAGTATAAAGAACGGATGTGAGCGGCTTGTCTGCTCACGTTCTTGATAAGGGTATATGAAATTTTTTCATAGGTGTTTCTGGGTATTTTTTTACTTATGTGTTGGTCATATAATATCTGTTATATGCACAATATATAAAATGAAAGAATATTCGATGATGGAATTAAAGTGTAAGGTTTGTAGTGTAAGGTGTCTTTGTCGTCTGTCTTACGGTACGATATGCATATCAACGTCAAGTCCTATGGACATGATGCCTAGCATATTATGCGTAGGAATGACAATACGCAAAGTACATTTTCAATACTTGAATTCACATTTTATATGAAAGATTATCATCTCCATACATGTCAAAGTTTTTGCCTGATTATTTTTATATAAACAAGGTGGTTTTAGTGGGTAGTGGTGCATGGCCCACAATTCACATTTTCATACTCCTCATTTCACATTTTCATACTCCTCAATTCACATTTTCATACTCCTCAATTCACATTTTCATACTCCTCAATTCACATTTTCATACTCCTCAATTCACATTTTCATACTCCTCACATTTTCATACATTTTTTTACATTTTATTACTCCTCAATTCACATTTTAATACTCCTCATTTCACAAATTCATACTCCTCATTTTAAATTTTCGTACTCCTCATTTTACATTTCCATACT
>NW_026973402.1:0-49000 GCF_036172545.1 Culicoides brevitarsis | reverse complement strand
AAGGATGAGTGACTAATATCGGGATAGTTGATAAAATTCGAGAAAGTCACCCAAGTCCAGGTGACGAAGGAATGATTTTTGGATGATTTTATGTAAGTTTTTAATATTTAAATTCAAGTTACTTTAAATTTACGCCTTAAAATCGAATAAAACGACGAATTTCTTGCAGATGTTGATTTATGATGTAAACAATGGATAATTTTGGGCAGCCCGTAAACGTCACTTGAATGTCAAAACGGTGCCGGCAAAAAACTGCTCGATTCAGAAACTCAATTTTCTTTAATTTAAGACCTTTATATTGCATCGAAAGCCAAAAAATACGTGATAAGAAAATAGACGAGCCTCAAAACTGACAAAAGATCTCAAAATTTTGGGACTTTAAGTGTTTTTCGTACTAAAATCAGATCTTTGCAATTTCACAACCATGGATAAAAGGTTAGAAAGTTGTTATTTTTGTTTAAATTTCATGTTTAAATCTTGTATTTTTAACAGCCTAACATCACCGAACCGTTCCTTGCTCAACCAAAGTCTGCAACTTCAGGTCACAAACAAACACAGACGCAATTGTTTGACTTACGGAGCGT
This sequence comes from Culicoides brevitarsis, assembly GCF_036172545.1. NCBI lineage: Eukaryota > Metazoa > Arthropoda > Insecta > Diptera > Ceratopogonidae > Culicoides > Culicoides brevitarsis. The sequence continues at coordinate 48,416 of NW_026973402.1, read as the reverse complement.
TAAATGCACTTTTTCTCGCAATTCTCTGGTTTGACATCTCCCAGCAATGTCCATACTCGGTCTCATACTGGTATTATGTGGAATACGTCGCTGCTGGAATTTTAGGTGTTAGTCTCCTGTACAACATCTTGAGTTATGTCTATCACCGATTTCTGGTGTCGCCGCTTGTTGTGACTGAAGAACAACGCAAACTTTTGCGATTGGATGACGTTGATGGAAGTTTCGTGGTTTCGCCTGCTAAGAGTCAAAAACTGAATACGACAATGGATAAAGCTGCTGCTGCAAATATGAATGTCTCTTCGTTAAGCTGGCAATCGTACAATGAAGGAAATACCGGCATCTCGTCCGCTTCATGGGCATTCAACAAGACATCACAATCGTTCGACAGTCCGTCCTTTAATTTGATGAACGTTTCCGCCGACATGAGTTTCAATCAAAGCATGCCAAATAATGTGTCGGGCATCGCGCATCGTAACTACAACAACAAATCCGAAATTATCACCGACACAAAGCGCATCAAGCAATATTTGAAGGAAACGAATGAGGCGGAAGCCAAAAATGCCAACATCTTACCGGATAATAATTTGACCCAAACGAACGAGAGTTTCACGAGCTTCTGGAATAATTGTCGTTTTGATGATTTGAGTGCCTTGCTCAAGACTTCGTTATACCAACTGTCTCCCAGCACAAATTCCGCTTCATCTCCGTCCTCCAAGCAAAATCCTCTGAAAGACGAAACCGGTCTCGGCAAGATTTTAGACGGCAATTCGGAAGTTTTGAAGAAAATCCCGTCGGAAAAGCTCTCTGCATATGTCGCTAATCTGCGTATCTGGATCGCCGACACAATTTTGCATCGTCTCGTAAAGGAATTCGACTACATAAATGAGAAACTAAAGACTCGTGGGTTCTCCGACATCCAAGTTGGAGCTGTCGGATTGGAACGTTTGAAGAAAACCGCAGAAAATCACCAATTGGTAGCACTTTACGTGCCAACACTCCCGATGATCATTCCCTTCTTGGAAATGTCCACGAATCAAGAGTACCTGTGCAAGCGAATTCGTGATCTGGCACACGGCAAATGCATTTCAGACTACCGTTGGAACTCGGGGGCTCCTTACGGAGGTGCCTCGTGGAACGATCATTTGCCCACAGACACCGCCATTCTTTTCCATTTGATTTGCACGTACTTTGACAGTCAATTGATGCCACTTCCGAACCGTGATCGCCCGTTTTACAGTCAATACGTGATCGAAATGGATGGCAACAAGAAATCGCAAACGGAGATTCTGAGTGAAGTCAAGAACAAAGCAAAGTGTGCAATTCTCTGCATGAATCCGATGAAGCCGAAAATTAATTTTATCAGTGACGATATCATTCATACTTGTGCTCATGTAAGTTTATTTTATTTATTTATTTAAGTTGCTCCAATTTTATTTATTTCGAACTTTTTGGCATATTTTTTTCGTGAGGCAAAAAAAAAACTAGGTTTTGAAATATTTTTTTATGTTTTCTAAAGTGTAAAGTTTTGTTAATTTTTTTCTTTTACTAAAATTTCTAAATATTTTGGTTGTATTTTAGTAATTTAAATTAAATTAATTTCAAAAAATGAAGAAATTTTGTGAAAAATATTTTTAGTGAAGACAATCCATGTTAAAATAATAAATAATTTTTTCAAATGACAAAATTGAAAATTAAAAAAAAAAATCTTGAAAAACATTTAAAAAAAGGCCAAAAAACTGATTTTTTTAAAATTAAATTTCAATTTTTTAAACCAAAACAAAAAAAAATTACTAAAAAAATATTGGAGGAAAAATATTACTTAAAATATTAAATTAAAATCTTATATTTACCCACAAAATCTTCATTTCAGGACCGCAACAACTTATTTTACGTCATCATCCAGTTCCTATTGTTCATGAAGAGCCGCAACGACTCCTTGTTAGAGGGCGTCAGCTTGGGCAGACGTGGTATCAACATCATGTGCTGCGTAGAAGAAGACACAAATTGACTGAATGGACCAAAGAGTCACAACCCAAACTCTTGTTTTTCGATTAAATGTTAATATTAATGCTCGAACGCGACTTAATTTAAATTATATGTACTAAATACTGTTAAACGCGATGATAATATTAAAGACAGATTAAATTTATATGAAATATTAAAGAAAATTACGCTTTTTTGTGCATTTCATGGAGACGCCTGGTCTTAACGCGACTCGAACATTGACCCTCATTTTTTGGAATTTTTCACCAAATCACTTCACAGCGCTTGGCGTCACTTGTCAACATTTAATAGTCCAATTTCAACATCAAATGTGTGATTTCCTAGTTAAAAATTTCATAAAATCACCTCTTTGCTTGAAAATATTCATCTCTGAAAAATTTATTGTTTGTTTTATAAAAAATGACTCGTAAAAAGCTACATTGTTATGTCATGTCGAAGAATAAAAACAAACAAATGTGCCATAAATTATTTAAAGAAAAATCCATTCAAAAGTCATCATTAAGTGAAGAATCTATAAAAATTTTCTGTTTAACGAACGACATGACACGCAACCGGTCAACGAAGAAAATTTGTCGCACATATTTTGCTAAACGAATAAATTCCACATTGAGAAAATAAATAATTACGGGTGTCAAACAAATTGATATACACATTTTTAAACACATAAAATACCTGAGATAGTTTTTTTTGCCGATTTTTCGTTTGAAAAGTGATCGCATTAAAATTCTTCATCTTCGTCGGCTATTTCTCGAGGTGTGTTTGGGCAAAGAAAAATGGTCGTAGATGAGAAGTCATTACTCATGATGTCGTGTGGAGAGAATTTTCGCTTGACCTTCACTCATATTCCAAAGTTGCTTCCAGCTTGTGGTGTTTGGCGATGACACTTCACGTGCCTCATCCCACAAATCATTATCATCCAATCAAAATTTCTATCACACTTAAGAGTAAATTAATGAAATAAAAATTTTGTCACACAATTTTGCTAACAACATTTTTTTTTGCTTCTCGTGGTCGATCATGCGACCGAAGTAGATGCGTGTAAATATATCATCAGACATGTCGAAAACCACTATATTTTTGCTAATACAATATTCTCCACCTCCACTCATCATTGTCGTTGTCGTCGTCCGTATGCATTTTCGTTTGAACACAATTTTTTTTCTTTGACATAATTGTTTGAAAATAGCAGTTTAATAATTTTTGGCTGACTTTTTGGCGTACATCGACCAACGTTTTCTTGTCGTAATTTGTTATTCTTCTCTAATTTTAAATTAGTGTGTATTTTGGTCCGTTTGCACGTTAAAAGCGAGATATTATTAGCATCAACTGGTTATAATAAGCAATAATAATGCACATCATTAAGTTATTAATAAATTGTCATTTAATTATTTTTGTCGTGTGTAAGGCAATTTTGTATGAATGGAAAAGTTAAGTCATTCAGAAAGTTTTTAATTGGAGTTCTGTACCAAGTTAAAAATTTAGTAAGATCTGAAAAAATGTTAACTTAACAATTTTAAATAAAAATTTATATGTTTTGAAATTCTTTAATGAATCTCATAAGAAATTTCGGTTTTTATTGAACATTTTGCTTTACCAGGGACAACTTTTTATAAATTTTATTTAATTAAAACTACATTCTAATTTTTTGTTTAATTTGATATTTCTTTAATTTTTGATAAAATTTAATTTTTTCACTTCTTTCGTTTTATCGCATTTCGTGTACGTACTCAAAATTTCGCCAAAATTTGCTATTATTTATTAAAAACGTGAATTTTGGTTCAAAGAACATTGGGTGTTCTTTTTTTTATTTTAAAATAAATAATTATTATTTAAATTTAGAGCAAAATAAATTTGTTTAAATAATTATTAAAATGTTTTTAAAAACGTTTTTTAGAATAAAAATTTTCTAATTTTGCAAAATAAATTTGTTTAAGTTGACCATTTAAATATAGTAACAAGAAATAAAATGTTTTTATTTTTAAAACGTTAAAATTTTATTTTCAATTAAAGTCTAGGTTGAATTAATAGTGACAACACAATAAAATTTTCTAACACTTTTTTTAAAAATTTGTTTCATTTTATAAAATAAATACTTTTAGTCAAAAATTTGTTTTATTAAAACTTTTACTTTTTTTAATTGAATTAAGCCAAAAAATTAAAAAAAAAACGGGAATGAACATGAAAAAAAAAATAAAAATATATTTACCTACTTTTTCCCAATTTTATTGTCATGAACAACGGACATCTCTCCATCAAACCCAAAAAAATATCTTGTTAAATGCTCTTCAAACATCATAATTCATAAATTTTCAAGCATCCTAATTTTCGTAAATCGACAAAAAAAATTTGACAGAAACAACAAACATTTTCATGTTCATTACTGGGATCATTTGATCTGTAATTGACAGACCGTAACTTTTGCTTGCTATACAAAATTTATGATTAACTCAGTATAAAATAAAATAATAATGATGATGCTTTGTGATGCTGATGATGATGAGGAGGAAAAAGTCACTGATGATTTATTATTGGCACTGCATCCATTATAATTATTAATTATTTGTTTAAAGACACACACAAGCACGGTCTGCTCGCTTATGATCTCGTTGGAATTCGAAGGTTACGTAACGCGCGATGTTTATCTCGATGATCGACGATTTTGCGAGAAAATACCGGAAAATCCCGTTGCGAGGCATAAAAAAAAGTTTACAAAGTGTTATTAATGTTGCGTTTGCAGCAAAATTAAATTGACCCGAAATGTTAATAGAGTATGTCACCTTAATTGTCATCATCATTTACTTTTTATTAGCTTCTCTCATGTTTCTCTCTCGTGTCGCGAATTCCAAACACAACTAATTTTTAACTGATATTTTGGCACAAACAATGACATCTTTGGTTAATTTGTTATTAAGATTGACACGACGAACGTGGGACTTCACGCAGATCGCAGATTTCCACAGGTTTGCATCAACAAAAAGAATGTCTGGAAATGTTCAATCATGTTTTACTTTTTTCTCTGTTTACCTATTTTTTCGGCAGGTATGCACACGCGAGTTCCGTCGAAATTAAAGTCTGTCATTACGCACATTTTGAGCATACCTACGTGGATGCCGCAATGACGTATTATGATTAAAGCAAACAAGAGCAAATTCCAATTTGTCTATAACTATGTTCTTTATACACTTTTGAAGGCAGTACACGATACATGAACAAAATATGAAAAACAACAAGAAATTTTTCGTGAAGACGTCTAAATAGATCAGAGTAAATTGCTATTATATGTTTTCGGTTTTTTTTCTCATTTTTCGAAAATGTGTATAACATAATATTGTTACGTTTTTCCATTAGTTTTTAATAAAGGTAGGGAGCCAATTTTCAAATTTTTGATGCGTACATGAAACTTTTCAGTAGGCAGGTATTTTTGTGGACTTTTGAGGTTCTGAGGACTAAAAAAATAGAAAAAATACGAAATAAGTATTTTTATTTTTTTTTTATTTTGCAATACTAAAAAAAGTTTCATTATTCTAATAATTTAAGAGAAATTCTTGGGAAAAGTAAATAAAATGAGGAATTTTTTAAAATTAATTTTTTAGTTAAAAAAGTTTTTTTTGGCTAAATAAAAAACAATCACTATAAAATGCATTTTTTCTACTTTTGACCTAAAATCTAAATTTTTTAAAAATTTTATAAAATGTTTTTTTTTAATTGAACGAAATGTTTTTAAAGTTTTTTTTCGAGATTTTTTATTTAGAATTTTTATTTTTTAAAAGCTAAGAATTTTTTAAAATTTGTCGTAATTTTATGGTTTAATTTTTTTAAAATTTAAATAATACTTCATAGATTATTGATAAATTTTCACATTTTAATTTAAATTTCTGTAATACTCTATGTCATATCATTGATTAAAATCTTATCTTTTTAATTCACCGATCAAAAAAGTTTAAACTAAATTATTTTTTTGACATGAAAAGCTTTTAAACGACACTGCCTACCTTGTTTTCCCATTCATCGTCGTCATCTATTGAGAAGTGCTCGACCTGTCTATTCTCCCGTGCGAACATCTTCCGCATCGCATCTCCCGTACAACATCACACGTAAATCCAAAAAACTTTTGTGCAAAAATAATCTATTTTCCTAAATCCACAATGAATTTTTGTCAGTGTTACCGCGGTGTTCCATCAGTTAACTTCGCACCATCAACGATTTAACGCACGTCCCTCCATTGATTTCCATAAAAATAAAATAAAAATAAATAATAATTAAAATCGCTCTAAAATAATTGAATTTTCTGTGAACAAACCCGTAATTTAATACTCAAAAAAATAATCAAATAGTTTATCATGGTAACGACCAATTTTTTTTTTTATAAACTTCAATATCGATTTTTTTCCTAATTACATCATCTCATTATTTTTTTAATCACCTCATTCGTTTTTTTTTTTGTTTAAAAATGTCATTTAGTTCGTGCAAAAAAATGTAATTTTCCCTCTATCAGATTTCAATTAATCTATTTAATTGCTTGCGTTCTTTTTTGATTTCCTCCGTTCACACGACGAAGTAATTTATATGCAAAAGATCAAATCACAAATTTTCAATTGAATATTTAAATGACTTTTAGTTCGTGTCATGTCAAGGAATTCGATTTAGCGAGAATATTTTTTTTCGAAATATTCATATCATTCGTTTTCCATCATTGCTGATTTATTGCCGACACTTAATTTTTTTATTTTTTACTTTTTTTGGCGATCGCTTGTCATGTTCGTGTGGGCTATTTATAAAATTATGCTTTTTCCAATAATCGCGTCGTCGTTGTCGTTTGAAAAGTGTCACATAACATCGTATACTTCGTGTTTGTTTTTTAATGTGTGTTATAAAAGTAATTAATTTAAATGTCCCGTGAAATTATGAGTGTGATCTATATTTTATGACGAGAAATAACTCATAAAATGTGAATGGAATCTGCTTTTGCAGGTGTAGTTAAAGGAGTTTAGATTTATGTGTTAAAATGTTGTTAAAATGAAATAAAAAATAGAAATGTACCAGGCGTCTCCTGTTACAAAGGAAGAATATTAATGACAGGAATTTGAAAAAAATGAAAAAGTTTCCGAAGAATAAAGTTTGATTTGACTGCAATAAAAAGTGAAACTAAATTTTGCAAAATGACTTTTTCCTGAATTATTGGGCTCTATTTAAAATAATTTGAAAAAAAGTAAATTTAATTTTAGGTTATTTTTTTATGTAAATAAAAATATTTTTTTTATGTAAAGAAAAACTTGAAAAAAATTAAAAAATATATTTCGGTTTGTTGAAAAATTTATCTTCAGAGAAAAAATAAATTATTTTAGCTTATTTTTTTAGCAAAACAATTTTTTTTCATTCATGTAAAATTTTTTTTTCTTATTTTATTTTTGAGATCAAATAAAAAAGGATCAACAATCCTCCAATGAAAGTTAAATAATGAAGCAAATCGATATGTCATCTACAAAACTTTATTCAAACAGTCATTTCCTCTTAATATGATTGTGCGTTCTATAAAAAATATCAATGCTTGAAGTTGAAGAATCTTCACTGAATAAATATAACAAAACATTAAATAAATGAAAAAATTCTTCACGTAAGAGATTGCCCTCTTGAAAATATTGATTGTGAAGAAAAATAAATAATTTCCACGTTTGACGTTCTGATTAAGGATAAAACAAGATAAAATATTTGTAAAAAAAATATTCCGATAAAATCGCTCTAAAAATCCCATAAATTTTATTTTATTGCACAACAAAAATTAAATCATCAAAATCCGTTGATCCACCGTTTGCGGCCAAAACGAAATTGTATCTTTTTACCTCAGGTACAAAAGACAAAACAAATGCATTTGATAAATCAATTTATCTTTTCATTCGTTGTTATGCACATTCTGAAAGGCCATTATTAGTCGTGCCTATAATAAAAGCGAAATAATTTGAATAATTGAGTCACTTGAGTACGGAACAAAGGAAAGTTTATGAATTATTATAATTATCACTCGTTTTTTCACACACCCGTCGAATGCGAAAAAACAAATTGGCCAAATTCTGCCAAGAAAATATTTCATACAATAAAATTACACTTGATTCATTTTCATTAATTATTTTCACTGCCCACTAAATAAAATATTTTCGGAATCACATTTTTTTTTGTTTGTTTCGTTGAACATAAATATTTCCTCACGTCTTCATCTCGTTCGTTCGTTCGTTCGCGCGCGCGATGCTCCGTCGATATTATTATTGATTTTAGATAGATATTTATTTATAAATAATGTTAAAAGCCAATAAAATTTTCGACTAACCACAAAGCCAAAAGAAGAGGAAGAAGGTATCGTGGTCGAGTAGTGAACTCGAGTGTTGTGTGTGTGCGCGCTGCATTTTTGAGTAAATAATAAATGTTATAAAATTTCTGTCTAAAATTAATCTATAATCAATTGCAATGTGAAGGGTTCTATGCATTTATGTGATATAGATGGATAGATAGACAGACATGCATCGGAATTTCGTTGTATTTTAGAGAAAATAATTTCGGCTTAATTTTAGTGTTCAATCGAGCTTTGCAATAATAATAACTCTCTCCTTGCCTTGAGTGGTGATTGAAAAAAAAATTTTTTTCGTTCGCGCAAACCACAAGACATAAAAGAAAATGGATTTTGTAATAAATTCACGTTTTTATTCGTTTTATTCGGTTTTTAATCGCATTATTTTTGTTTTCTCTCTTTCCATTCACTTTCCAAACAAAGGATGCCGATGACGAAAAAATGCCCATTCTGCGAAAGGCTTTCCAGATGTTCGACACCACGAAATCCGGATATATTGAGACGATTAAGATCTCGACGTTGCTGAACACAATGGGCCAGTTGTTCGATGAGGCAGAGTTACAAGCGCTAATTGACGAAAATGACCCAGATGCAACGGGAAAAGTGAATTTCGATGCGTTTTGTAATATTGTGGCGACGTTCCTGGAAGAGGAAGATGACGAAGCGATGCAACAGGAGTTGAAAGAGGCGTTTCGGTTATACGATCGCGAAGGAAATGGTTACATTACAACGAGGTAAGTGAAAAAAAAATGTAAATTTTCCATAAAATGTTCAAAGTTTTGAAATATTTAAAAAAAATATGCTTAAAGGTGGATTCAATTGTGTTAAAATAGCTCGAAAAAAATAATTTGTGGAGTGGAAATATAAATGAAAAATTTTGAAAATTTAAAAAATTAATTCTTAGTGAATGAAATTAATGTCTAACGTACAAAAAAATAATTTTCTTTAAAAAAAAATGAAAAAAGTGACTTTTTTTGGATTCAAATTTATTTCTCAAGATAATGATATATGTAAAAAATCGACAAATACCTATTTACATTTTTAAAGTGGTTTTTGATGTGAAAAAATTTTTAAAATCATAATTTTCTTAAAAAATTAATATTTTTTTGAAAGATTTTTAAAAATTTCTTTGCAATAATTAAAAAATAATCAAATTATTTAAAATTTGTTTAAAATTAATAATTGATCATTTTTTAATTAATTATCATTAAAAAATTCATATTTTCTATTTTTTTCAGTACCTTAAAAGAAATCTTAGCTGCCCTCGATGACAAACTGTCTAGCTCCGACTTGGATGGCATCATCGCTGAAATCGACACTGACGGATCCGGAACTGTTGACTTTGATGGTGAGATATTCTCAAGACTTTTCTTCGTCTTTCCTTCTAACAAAAATTAATTTTTCACAGAATTCATGGAAATGATGACTGGCGATTAAATCAAAAAATCATTTAAGCATCTAATCGCGTTCCTACAACTCGACCACTGTCAAAAAAACCTCCTTTCTGAGAAATCCCCATAATTGAATCAACCGTCGTCAACGTGCCTTCCTTTGATATTCTGTGTTTTTTCCGTTATTTATCTAGTTGTACGTTAGAGACTCTCCGTCATCACTCACGTTTAATCAAAACCAACCGACAAATTTCACACACACGATGTTTGTAAAAAAAATAAATTTGTTGTACTTCCCGTGATTTCCTGGAATTATCATAATAAAGAAAGCAACAAAAAAGTTGATAGTATTATTATGTGAATAAAAACCAAATTATTATAAATAAATAAGGAAACAAGCAAAAAAGCGAGTGAAAAACGCTGTATAATGAGATATTAAACACCAAGAAATGTGCCTTTATTTCCGTTTCTTGCAAATTTGTGTGAAATGCCAGGCGAACGTATGAACAAGTAGTCATTGTTGGCGTAATTGATATGTTGGCAAAGGTTTCGTCGTCGTCGTCGTTGTTGTTGTTGTTGCTGTGAGTTCGCTCCTCGACTCGGCCTTTGTCATGACAGGCGGTTTGAGTGGTAAGGTAACGCAATGCAAAAAAGGACGAAAATCGTGAGAAAGAGAAAGCGATTCGCTCTCGTTAACTTTATATAGTTTTGTACGCAACAGCAGGATATGTTATCATTTACTCTCGTCTGCTCTCTCATTTTATTGCTTTGAGTAGTTTTGAACTGCTGATTGTTGGAATGTTCAAATTATTTTTTTTTTATATTTTTATTTTTAATGAATTTTATTCTCAGGGTGATTTTTAGCAAAAAAAAATTTTGAAAAATTTTTTTGTCCAAAAATAATTTTATCGGCTTTTATCGATATTTGAAGGTTCAGAGGTCATTAACTCATTGATAAGATGAAGTCACTTGGGAATCCGTTCGACCGTTAGTCGTATCTGTTACGCGCAACGAGTCGAGAGTTCTCATACCGAATCCCTGTTTTTCGAAAAAGTTTGTTCGTGTTTGGCATGTGACGTAGATAACGTAAAATAAGCATCACCGCAGTCATCATCGTGACATGAAAAGAAGAAAATTGTCGGAAAATTCAAGTTGGGATTTTTTGTGGCTTCATTTTATTCTCATCAAATTTTGGAATTTTAAATAGGTATTTTATTTTAGGGGTTATTATTTCATTTTTTTATTTTGATCTTTTTTAATGGTTGTTACATAAAAATTAAAGGATATTTTAAAAATATTTATTTTTATTTTATTTGATTTTCTTAATTTTTTATTTAAATTTAATTTTATTTTTTTTTTTTGAATTTTTGAATAAATAAAATTTTTTAAAATGGTTTTTTACCATAAAAATTAAAGTGTAAAATCATGAAATTAATTAAAATTAAAAAATATTTTTATTTTCCTCCAAAATTAAAAAAACAACATTTTTTTACCGCATTTGACTTTTCTTAATTTTTTATTTAAATAAATATTTATTATTTTTTTTGCAACCGGAATGCCAGTTTTTGATTAGCCGGAATTAATGCAATTTATATTTTTTTTTAAATATTTTCTAAAATGGATTTTTTTTTAATTTTTTGTAAAAATTTTAAATTAAATTCTAGAGTTCAATTAAAAGCTCATATAAAAAATATAAAAAATCTGAAATTTTATTATTTTCCTCAAAAATTAAAAAAAAACAAAATTTTTTCTGTATTTACAGAAAGTCTACCAAAACTTTCCTTCTCCGTGAGCTTTTTCCTTTATCTAAACACAACTACGCCATAACAAACACGAAACTCCGTACCACCACACAGAAAATACGAAAACGACGACGAAACATTAAAAGCATAAGGATACATGCCGTTAGTGACGTCAAACAGGATAATTTATACCCATAGCCTACACTCGTATATTTCCAATGCTGTACACGGAGAACGAGAGAGCGGGAGAGATGAAATTTTCCGAAAAGCATAAAATGTGTGTCGTCGTTAATCGTGCACGTAACGCTACACACACACGCCGAAAAAATTTTTCCTTTCGCAACGAGATTGAAAAGTACATAATTTCAGTTCAGTACAATTTATGCTTCAATTCGGAACTTTTCTAATCAACATCAAGCTCTCGCATTCGAACACACACCAAAAAAAAAGAAAGAAAAAATATTTAATAAAAAATATTAGCATTTTGTTAAGTTAGACTTCACACGAGTGCTTGTGTTGTGTGTGTTCCCTTTGCTGCAAACTGATTTTTTATTCTGTTTCGCTTAAAATGAAAATCAAGACGACAGTGTGGGTGCTCGCCTGAAGTAAATTTTCTAATCTAAATGCATTAAGAAACGAAAGAAAAAAATACAAACAATTTCGGAGAATTTTCCCGAAACACAAGGCAACGTGAAGGAGAAAGGGCAAAGGAAAGTGTTGTCTCAATAATATATTAAATACGATAAAAATAAACAATTTCCGAATAAATTACTTGGAAAATTGAAGTGTGACGTGAATATCGAAAAGTTGTTGGAGAAACACAAAAGGCAGTAAAATAATAATAAATCACACACACAAACACACAGAAAAGGATCAAAATAAGCAATAACTGTGTCTCCAAACTCGGTGAAAAATGAGAAACAAATAGTGACCTAGTGACGAAAGCCAGGGAAAAAAGTGAACCGTAAAGTAAATGTCAAACCACGCATACTGACCTAGTTTAAAAGGGAAAAAAATTCAATGCTCATGCACATCATTGGCTAAATGTGCATAATTTAAAAGCATTTGAATACCGTTTTAGTGCAGAGAAATAATAAAAGAGCTCCTGCGTTAAATGAGAGAGAGCTTATCTAGATGCAAATAAATTATTCAAGTGAATGCAGGGGGCAATTCAATCATTAGCTTACCTTTGAGCTCTTCGACCCGCTTCCCAAATTGAATTTCGTTCCCAATTAAACGTCAAAATATCGGAAATAAATTAGATTTTTTGTTCCTCTCCAGAAATGCCTCAAAAAGAACGTGTGTGTGAATTGTAAAGAAGAAGAAAAAGCTAATAATAGAGCAAAAAAAAAAAAATAATAAAATTCACAAAGGAATTGAATTGAAATACATGAAAAACGCATAAGAACGATAAAAGGCCACAACGAAGGATGCAATAACGATGATGATAAGGTAGGTTGTTGTTTGTCGATTTTCTACATGAATTATTTCGTCATTAAGTGATAAGCAGTTGTAAAGTACGTGACAAAATCCGTGTTAATATGCGACAACATTACGCCGATGAAATGGAATCTTGTGAGTGGGAGTAATGTTGTCACCGTCATCGCGAAGTTCAATGGGGATTTAACCAATTTGTGATCATTTTTCGATAATAAATGTCGATTAAGATGCATGATAAGGTTAATAAACTGGATCTTCGGGGAATTTCGTTCAGGTATCGATCTTAAAGTATTTGAAAGTCTTTCCAAGTTATTGGCATTTTTGAACTCTCTTGTGGAATTTGTTACTTCACGTCAATTGTTGACATTACATTCCATAGAAATTTGTTCGATCCGATATAAGGATGTTACGAATTTCTAAAAAGTGCATTAAAAAGGCGCTATAAAAAGTATTTGGTATCCTTAAAAATAAAAAATAAAATACTGTGGTATCTTGAGGAATTTTTTAGATGCGAAAGATGAATTTTTTACAGTATGGATTCTCTTACTTATTTCAAGCAAATTCTTGTAATTTTGCACATTTATTTTTGAATATTGCTGCATCAGCTCATTTTGCTTCGTTTCATATTTTTCTGCATTTTTCTTTTTTTTCAATTGAATGATTTCCTAAGAAAAAAAAATAGAAATAAATTGGTAAAAAAATATTTAAATTCATTAATTTTTCTGGAAAAGAGATTTTATTAGATTTTTATTTTATTTTTTTTTTGAGGATTAAAATCTTAATTTAATTTAGGCTCCTCCAAAATTTAAATATTTTAAACTTTTATTCTTTAAGTTAAAAATTTTGCATTTCGAGAATTTTTTAACCGAAATAAGATTTCTTAAACAAAAAAATATTTTTTTAAAAAATTGCTTAGTTTTAAAATTTTTTGGCAGTTGTTTTTATCACTTTTCTAACTTTTAACTTGAAATGTTCTGAATTTTATTTTAGATTAACAATGTCAATAAAGATACATTGAAAAAAAAACAAATATGTTCTCATGAATCGTCATAAAATATTTGATGCCGGTCATTTTATATTAAAAAAGTATTCAAAAACTATTCTGAGAAAAAAGCGAAGGACAAATAGTTTTAAATAAATTTGCAATTTGCCTGAAGCTCAAATTAATTTTATTGATTAAATAAAATTTAAAAAATTTTGTTTTTTAAGTTATATTAAAAATTTTAATGTACCTTAATTGTCTTTTTTTCGGAAAATTAAAGTATTTTCCTGCAAAGTTTCATTTTAAAAAAGATCTTCCGGAAAATTAAAAATAAACAAATGTTTTACCTAAATTCACTTTTATCATTCCTGAAAAACAAAATTGCAGCAACACAATACATTTTATAATTCTCAAAGTCAAATGTCACTGCAGACGATTTCTCTTCTCAAATTTATTTGTCTTCTTCAGTAAGACCTAAAATTGAAATTTAGATGCTAGCTCAACTTCATGCACGATAAAAAATGACAAACGATTCTCCTTCTTCTCTTTTGTTTGTTTGTCATATGTTCCTTATATGTGCATCTTCATGTCTCTCATGTGCCATCAAAAACGAAAATCCAACATCTTCATCTCATCATTTGTAATCATTTTTATTCCGTTCAACGTTCAAATGAATGACAAACAATCTTCAGATGACACTTTTGTAGCCTTTATTAATTTTGTTTGTTTTTTTTTTGTACGACGGTCGACCAGATGTCGATGAATCGACGATAATACGAAACAAATTTACTTTCGAAGGAAGTTCAGAATATTAACGATAATCACTGTGATTTCTTTTCTTTTGTCTCGTTCGTATCCTTTTTTCTATTCGCTCATATGAGATCGATTGTAATCACCATGACTGCATCAATATCAATTCCCCAAAGCCACAAGCAGTATTTTAATACTCTACTTTTAATTTCCTTTCATTGCAGTTCCTTTTGACATCTAGATGAGAGTTTTAGCACAAACACACAAAAGTTTCATTTCATTCGCATTCAAAGAAAAAAATAATTATTTGGCGCATTCGTAATGTGGTTTAAAAAGGGAAATGAAAACAACTGAAGTACGATATTCACTTCTAAAGCAGCAGCAACAACAACAAGAGCAGAATCAGCAACAGAACCAACTAAATCACGACAACTACCTGCAACATCCTTTTTTATACGCAGAAAGCAACTCAGCAAATAGTCCTTCATCATATCACTTTGTTGTAAGTTAAGATGGCATGCGATATAATTATTAGTAGCGACACTCGCGTTTTTGTACCGGGTTTTAAATTTTTTTTTTTTGGGAATAAATCAGTTATGTCCTGATGATTTCGTCTGTCCGTTTGTCCGTGTGTCGTGTCAAAAGTGTAAAATTTGCACTTTTATTAGATATTTAACTAAGAAAATGTGTAAAGTTTTGAAATTTTTAAAAAAATTGCCACTTGTACGTCGTACTATCATGAAATATCGAAGAAAAATTCAGGAAAACTCGGAAAAACTTGTGAAAAATCGAAAAAAATTAAAACTTTTGAATGAGGGAAACTCGAAAAGTAATTTTTTTTGAAAAACCGGAAAATTCTTGGAAAATTTCGTGAAAACTCGAGAAAAGGAAATTCGAGTATTAAAATTTTTTTGTGGGAATCTCTTCATTAACTTCACATTAACTCTCCATTAACAGAATTGGTAGATAGCATCGAAAAATTCGTGAAAATTCTCGGAAAATTCGTAAAAAATCAGAATTTTTTTTAAAGAAATGCGATTAAGCTCTTCGTTTTATATAAATCTTCTAAATTTCGTTTTTTGCACCGGATTTTAATTATTTTTTCATGTTTTTTCCATGTCACTCTTCACATCTCTCCTGGCAGCCTCTGGTCTGGTGTACTCTTGGAGTCGTAACAATTGCCGGAATTGCCGTAATATCGTGTTGGCTAAAAAAATGCAAGTAAGCACCAAAATTTTTTATCTTTTTTATGTGAATTTTAAATGCATTTCTGGGTCTGTTGTGTGTGTGACACGAACGAACAAAGCCATAGAAAACGGTAGAAATGTGACCTGTTTCCTGTTCAAATAACAATAATAATGAACTTTAATTTCGTCCGTGTACTTGCTTTTTTTGTGTATGAGTGCCTCGCATTGAACTTGGTGTGCGCGCGTAGGCTGAAGTTTCATCAAATTTTGATGATTTTCTCGAAATGCGTGTGTGCCGATGAAACAATAAAAGTAAAATCATAAAAAAAAGCGAATGTGTGTTTTTGATATTTTTTTGCCTCAAAGCCCGGTGAGGAGAAAAAAAGAGAAAAATATTAACTAAATTATGAACCCATTTGTTTTTTTCTTCTGATGATCTTGTTTTTCCGACTGTTTTTTATTTTTACTTCGAGAAACAATTTGCCACGCGAAGCAACTTTGCTGGAAGAAACAACAAAAAATATCACAAGAAAAGTTTCTTGAATTTTATTTCTCTCTTTTTTGTTTGAGAAAGTTATGAAATTAACGTTTTTTGTAGTTTGCGAATTTGTCTCAACTAATGTTGCAATAAATGTAGATTGTATCTGATTGAAATTATTCAGGTCAAATTTTATTGAGACAATTTTTCGTTTCTTTTTTGTGTCAACTTTTGAAAAGTCAATTTTATTCAATTTATTTTTACTGGATTAATATTTTATGGATCTTCAGGAATACGGAAAAATTTGTCAATCTTAATTTACGTGCTTCAAAAGCACTTTGATTTTCCCTGGAGCCAGGTTTGGGATTTTTACTAGTAAATAGGTCAAAGTTCAGATTTTTTTTTTTCATCAAAAACTCATTTTTTAAAATTTTTTTATTGAAAATTTAATATTTTTTACTCGGAATTTTTATTTTCTTATGATTTTACGAATTTTGTGAAATTTTTTTTTTTTTATTCAAAAAAATTAATTCAAAAACTTCTAAAAATTCAAGAAAACCTGAAAAAATTCGTTCAAAAATATAATAAAAAAAAATATATGAAAAATATCAATCAGACCATCAAAGAAAAAATGAACCCTGCCATTAACAAAACTCCAATTTCTTCTAAAGTACCGTTTTTTGTTGAAAAATTCGTTACAACTTCCGTAATTCTGCGAAAAAATATTTGCACATAAACCAGCAACAGCGAAAAGCAACCTCTTACTTCCGCTTCTCGGCAACTCCCATCGCGTGATTTCATTATTAGCCAGATTACCTCAACAAATATCTTGTTAAGTACGGTTTCTGTTTCATTACCCAGCTTTTTTCCACTTTTTTTTCTCGATATCTAAATAAAAAAATCCTAATTCGGGGTATGTTACCCTTTTGTCGTCAATTAAAGCCATCTGGTACTCGTCAATTCACTTTTTTTTACATCATTATTATTTCACAAGTCATTCAATAGCTCAACTCGCAATTCCTTGAATTCATCGGCCACCTACTCATACAAACATTAATCTAGTCAAAATGACTCGACTCAACTTTTAGTAAAAAATATACGTCTCGCTACAAGATTTTTGCATTTTTGGTGTTTGTTGGCATATTTTTTATGACGAAAAATGATCAACTTGAAACAACCAGAAAGAAGATTCATAAAATTTTAAAGCAATTATGGGATTTTTAGTCGAAAATCAAAATGTTTTGCCATAAAAAATACCAAAAATGTCAATTTTTCACGTCTCGCGCCGCAAAACGTACATTTTTCACTGTATTGTTCATGATTTATACACATATCATGAAAGAAAAGAAAAAAAAACTCATACGACGACACATGAGGGAATTCATTCCAATTTCCATGTAAAAAATTTCCCTTCATACGACTTTTGCCATTAAGTTATTACACGTTGAGCACTCAAGTCGAGGCAAAACTTTCGTTCGCCTTTCATTTTTTTTTGTGTGATCAATTATTTATCAGTTTATTACGGTTACCAAACAGAAAGAAAAAAAAATTACAAAGTTTTCATCGAAAATTATTGTTTGTGAGCAAACACATCAACAAAGGCTCATCATAACTCAATCATAATTGTATTGCGGATAATTGACTGTGGAGAGGTAAATTTAATTTGATACGTGGCAAATAATTGTGTCGACGAAAATTGTTTTTATAACGAACTCATTAAGGCTTTGTCCCAAAAATCAGTGAAAAATCATTAGAAGTGTAAAGAAGAAGACTTATAAAAAAAATGTCTGTTCACGTTCCCAACTGAAAAAAGTGAAAAAACCAATAAATCGATATAATAAGCCTAATTGATTGAAATGTAAAGTTTATATGTGCATATTACGTGATTTTGTGGGTCACCTGACTGCAACACATTTCGATTAATTGCCTACATAAATTCAACAATTTTCTTCTTTTTTTTTTGACGTGCTGATTACCCCACTTTCGACACTTGACTCGAGAACACTTAATCTTTGTCAGATTAGTCAAAATGTAATTTTCCGCAAATACAAAGGTTTACCCACAACAAGCGTCGCATAGTTGAAAATCAAGATATTAGACTTGTAACAGACAGCTTTTTTGTGTGGTGGAGTGAGTGTAAAGTTGAAACGAAATCCGATATTCACTCGGAAAGGACGTGTCTGTGAATAAAAAAAATGACTTGTTAAAATTACTAGGAAGAGGAAAAATGCACAATAATGTACTGAGATAAAGTTAGCAGCTTTGAAGTAGCCGTTTAAAGGATCAAAAAATTAGAATCAGCTTTTTTGGTGAAATGCACTTAGAAAGCTATAAAAATAGAATTAAAAGTAAATTATAATTAGGAATCCTTTCATTAAAAAATATTCGATCAAAAATAAATATTAAAAAAGTTTTAGACTTTTGACCAAAGTACCTGGCAATTGGAAAAAATTTTTTCCGGGATTTTTTCCAAAGCCGCTTTTCCAGATTTATTTTTAAATTTTTACACAAAAAATAACGAAAAATAATCCTAAATTAAGTCAATTTTATAAATTTTTAAGGAATTTTTTCCTAAATTTAGCCACGCTTTAATTTGCAAATGAGAAAATTTCAAGAAATTTTTTTTTTTTAGAATAATTTTGATTCAAATCCAAATTTAATTTTTAAATTAAAATTAATTATAAGCGAAATATGTTCAATTTTAAAAATTTAAAAAAAAAAATTAAAAATCTACTAAAATTTTTCATTAAAATTTGTTAAAATTTTATCGATGTTTCAAAAAAAAAATTTTTTTTTTTTTGACAAAATGCCAAATTTTTAAAAAATTTTTGATTTAAAGTTAATTTAATTTAAATTATTTTTATTAAAAATTTTTAAAAACAAATATTAACTTACATTTTTTTTAAATTTATATAGTTTTTTTTTAAATATTCGACTTTTCAAAGAAAATTTGAAGCGGCTTCAAGCAAACAATACAAAAGTCAACTTTTTTCCATTACTTACTCACCATAAAAATTTTTCTACGCTTTGCTTAATTGCAAAATCTTTAATTAAATCCAAAGTTTGGTCACGCAGTAATTGCATTCCAATACATTCCTATGGCTGCTCACGAACGTTGTTTACGTAAAATGATCCGAATTAATATCAATGTATCAAATTTGATGCCACTACATTGACAGGCGGATGAGTTAACGCGCAACAAATAAATATTGATCGTGAAAAAAAAGTAAATTGTTTGTACGAAAAGGGGTGTAATTGGTCCGTTGGGGGTCCAATTATGTTGATTTCGATATCCTATGAAGATAATAAAGGCATTTGTTTACACAATTTATGGTCATGGCTTGGATTAAGGTCACCGAAAAAAATCGATTGATGATAAATACAAAAGTTTATTTAGAAGAAAATCGCTTCTTTGTATTAATATTCCTTAAATGTTGTTGTTGTTGTCGTGTATTTTTGTATTTATTGTCCAACGCACTGAAAAAAAATAACAATAAGAAAATCTTTTTTAAACGCAATGTTGTTGCCTGCTGCCTGATACAAAGCTTTGTCTTTTATTTTTTCTTTATCTCTTCTCTCTGCTCTTCGACGCGACACCCAAAACTTGTTTTTCCAATCAAAAAAATCTAACATTACTTACGTCACGTCACATGAAAAAAGGACAACAACACCAGTTACCACCTTTTCTACCAACAACAACAACAACATCCATCTCACGAACACGAACAACAACATCGACAACGTCACCAAAAAGCACCTGCACCATCCTCCTCAACTGCTTCTTCTTACACGACAAGCACCAATTATTACAGCAACTACAACAAAAACACCTACAACGAGAGCACCACATTCTATCAGAGCACGAGTCCGGGCTTCTTTGCACAGGACTTTGTCCGCTCCGGCAACCCTAACTGCGGTCCGGCACCAGCGCAAGACACAAACGGCGTGAATCCCGTCACCGTTCTCGTACACAAAACAATCAATTCCGTGCTGCAAAACAGCCGCAAGATAATTTTTCGCGTCTGCGAGGCCACAAATGTGAAGCGAAAGTTCAAAATGTTCAACATGTATTCGGCCATGAGCCGTCGCAATCAGGAGGCGGAAAAGGCAGAGCAGGAATACACCGGGCACGATCGGTTCTATCAGGAAAGATCATCGCGGTAAGTATCACCTTTTCTATTGTTGGACTTTTAATTTTTGTGTGTGCTTAGTTACCTGCTTAGATTTTTGGAATAGATAAAAGTAGTGCATTTTTTATCATTTTCATTAAATTGGCTTTTCCTTCACTGACAATGCTTTGATTTAAATCAGCAAAAGAGCAACAAAACACTGATCATTAGAACGATAATCCTTTAATAGGGTCATTATTTAACACGAGGCCATAATTATTTGTTACCATTAATTTGCTTCGGTTGAAATTGATAAAATCTCTTGTGTTACGTACATCACTTTTTGTTATTATTAAACAAAGCCTTTTGTAATTGATGCTATTAAATGTTGTGTTAAAGAGAAGAATTTTGTCACAGTGGGAAGATTTTTTTACAAGAACGGAAATTTTTAATTTACGAAAGTTAAATAGGTTTAAAATTTGAAAAGTTCAGAATTAAACGAGAATCAGATTAAAAAACAGTCACATAAAATATAAAAGCCAAAAATATAAATAAAAGGTTTTTGAATTTTATAACCTTAAAATGATACAAAATTGAAACGATTGAAAAAAAACCTTCTTTTTCTGAATCTTTTTCAATCATTAAAAATTTTTCTATAAGAACTTGAAAAAAAAAATAAGAAAATATCGATTTCAAAATTGGCTCTTAATTTTTAATTTAAAATTTGTTGAAAAATCACCAAAATTTGATTTTTTTTTACTTTTTCGATATTTAACAATATTAATACCCGGTATCCCTCTTGAAAATTTCTAAAAAATAAAATAAATAAATTTAGTCTTCTAAAAAAATTAAACGCAAGTCAATTTTTACAAATTTTTCCTTAAAAGTTGAGGCCACATTTCATATTTTTTTTATAAAATGTTACCTGCTGAGACTTTTTTGTAGCACTGTGATCAATCAAAAATCACTTATGATAAAATTTCCCCCCACTGTGACACAATATCATATAAGGCAACACCTGGAGAAACATTTATTCTTTCTCACCAATCTTTCTCTCTCCATCAAGTTCTACTTGAGTCATGTTTTTCTTCCAAACATGCAAGAAAAAAAAACGTAATTTGACCCTTTTTTGTATGTATCTTCTCTTCATCCAACATATTTCTTCGTCTTTATGTAATTATCTCCATTCACAATGTAATGTCATTTCGTTGCTTTGTTACTCCCACGAGCAACATAAAGAAGAAAAAGAAAAATCTTTGTAATAATTGTCAATCTTTTGTCTCCATGGCTCGCGTCTCCTTACCTTTTTTCATATTCATATTTAAATCTTCCTCCTTCTCCTGTTGTAGTTTGCGCTCTCAGAAACTTTTATTAAATTAGTTTTCCAACTTTTTGATAAGAAAAGTATTCTCTGTGTACAACAAAAAATGCATAAAACATTTTGATCCCAGATCAAGTTTCCGTAAGAAGCGGAGGAAACAGTTGAGACGTGCCCGATCTGTTGCCGAGTCGGAGGACTTTGAGATACCCAGTCCGACTAAAGTTGGCTCTTCACTGCAACATTCGGCATCTGCCAAAAGACTTTTGTTTAGGTAAACTTTATTTTTTTTTTGTTTTATTTTTTTTCTCTCTTCAAACAAAAGAATTTTATTGACATGTTTGCCTCTTCTGAAAAAAAATAACAAAGAGATATTTTAGAGACAATGCTTCATTTATTGCACTTTTTTCTTTATTTGCAAATAAATACACAAAAAAAACACTCACCAGAGGGCGTTCAATAAGTTCCGAGCATGCCGACCATTCGGACCCGGAACGCGAACACAGTGAACGCTCGCCGCTCGTGAGTGCCAAACTCGATTCCCTGGCAAAATTTATCTTCAGTCGATCATTGGCGCAGCAACAACAGGCTGCTGGTACAAGTGCTGGAACACCATCATCCAAAGAAAGTTCACCAACAAGGTTAATACACAAATTTTTCTTTATTTTCTTTTTCGTTTTGCTTGTATGCTTGTTCATTTGTTTTATTTTCTTCTCGTTCGTTGTGAATTTTTAACGTTACGTGAAGAGACAAACAAAAAAAGCCAGGCGTCTCCACTCGATTTACGTTATTTATGTAAAATTCATGACCGTGACAAATGCTAACAATGGAACACTTTGTAAATTTCCGCCTCCGTTGCTCGATTCCGTTTCACCTGCGTTGCGAGGTGTGCGTCACTAAAGCAATTTTCTTGTCAAAAAATCCTTTTTACCTTTTTACACGAAAAACAAAGTGCAAGAAACGACGCCAAGCATGCAATTTTTAACAATCCGAAACTTTTTTTTTTGCACCACTTGGAAATTTTTTTATTATTTATTTACATTCCATACACTCGACTCCATTTCGAGGCACTTCTTGTCGTTTAAAACAAAATTTTCGAGTCACATATGCCCAAACGAAGAAACTTTGTGACATTATTTAAGGCGGTTAACCAACACACCATATATTTACTTTTAATCGCTTTTATGCTCTTTTTTTTCAAAACAGAACCAAACAGAAGCCTCACAAAAAAAAAAATAAGATTGCGCAAAAAAAAAAGAGTTATTTCCGTTCATATTTTATTTTTTATTCCGTCTGTGTGTGTGAATGTGTATTTTGCAATCGGATGTACAAAACACACCATTAACATGCATGTTTGTCTGTATATCACACTTTTCCTGCTTGCCAAACAGAACTGTTCCAACATATTTGTAAAATATTTGTTTTTTAACCGCATTTTTCATGAGTTTTCGTAAAAATTTGATTTTTTGTCTGTCTGTCATTAAAATGTATAAAAATAGTCGCAAAATTGTAAAAAACATGAAAAATTAAAGACATCATTGAGAAATTCATTAAAAAGTTTATAGAATTCAAAAAAAAATAAATTTTAGGTTAAAAAATGTTTTTTTCCTTAAAATAATCTCAAAAATATGTAATAAAAAATCTGAAATAAGGAATTTTTAAAAATTTTCATAAAATTAGGGATTTTTATGTTAGAAAATATGTAGGTATATAAATTTAATTTCGTTACATAATTTTTTTCGTGATAAACTTTCAGAAAAAAAAAATAAAACAAAAAATCATAAAACTTTTTTTTATAAAACATTTAAAAAAATGATTTAATTAAAATTTTCTAAATTAATTTAAATATTAATTATTGACAAATTTTATTTTAAAAAAAATGACTTCGATACAATCACCATTCAAAATTTAGTAAAATGTGCAAAAACAACAAAAAGTTTATCATTTTGTCATAATTTTAGAGATTTTTGAATTTTTATTTGCTAAACTTGATTTTTAAAACAAAAAAAAACATATTAAAAAAACTGATGATAAAAGAAGTTTTCAACTTCAAAAACTAAAAAGGAATAAACAAGGGCCTTGTGTTAACAAAGTCGAAAAAAATTGCCAAGTAAATAAAGTTACAAAATTTTTGACAACAAAAATTTGAATATAAAGGATTTATTTCAGTCTACGTCAATATTGATATTTATTCTGAAATAAATCCTTTATATTCAAGTTTTTGTTCTCAAAAATTTTGTAACTTTATTTACTTGGCAATTTTTTCGACTTTGTTAACACAAGGCCCTTGTTTATTCCTTTTTAGTTCGCCTTTTTTGCCATTTTTTTTTTTTTTGACTTGACGAATATAAATGATCTATTTTTGAAGTTGAAAACTTCTTGTATAACAGATTTTTTATATATATTTTTTTAATATATTTTTTTATATATTTTTTTAAATATTTTTTTAATTTTTTTTAATATATTTTTTTTTTATTTATCTGTCTTATCTTTTTGGCTTTAATCTGTTTGAGTTTGAGCGGCCTTCTTTTAGTATAAAAAGTGATTATTAAAAAAAAGACTAGTCAAATATTAGCAATAGCTGAAAAGACAACGTGAATAAATAAGAAAATGAAACTCTCTTCTTTATGTTTTTTTCTTATTTTTCCGTTAATCAACAAAAGCACCAACGCAAGTCCTCCAACAATACGGCCACCGATACCTTCAAACATTAATTCTCAATCGACAGCTACAGGCGAAGGCTCTTATTTCGAATATGCAATTCGGAATATAATGCAAAATATTTTTACCTTCCCTCGTGTTCATACGGAAGGAAACATATCCGAAAATGAGCAAATGCTCTTCTATTATCACTTGCAATTGATGCATATTGACCTGGTATGTTTTTCCAATTTTTCTTTAATTTTCATATTTTTTATAATTTTATATTTTCATATCAGTTATGGACGCGCAATTGGATGGCCGAAAATCCCGGAAGATATCCTGACTTCAATTTGTTACCATCTCGGGCTGTTCAATATCATTATAACTACGATGTCTCTTACATTTTCGAAGATGGTCGTCAACGTACCCTCCACAGCCATCATTTAGTATGCGAAGAGTGTAATCGTCAATTTCATTGCAATGTAAACAATTTGCATATGCATTTACCCCGCATCGCTGCTAATATGAATTATTTGCCGACCTTTGTGTCTTCTAATGACGCATTAAATCAAACGCAAATAAGCAATGAAGGTCAATTTAATTGCGCAGCGCCCATCGTTAGATTTACTACCATTCCGACAACTTCAACGGAAAATCCATTCGCCAATAATTATAACAGGCTTAATTATGACAGTTTAAAATATGAGTTGCGAAAAAAGTTGTTTTAAATTAAATTTATTATTAAAATCGAAAGTTCGAAATATGTCAGGAGTTTTCGTTTAATGTGAATATGGAAGCAATACAGTGTTTGATCAAGCGAAAACGTTAGGAAAACACATGAAACACTTGGTTTTTGTAGTAATCAATAAAAATTTAAAAAAACAATACATACATTTTTTTTAATTAAATAGACTTGCTCCGCAAGGTTTAACTTGTCCTCAAAATTTTTTTTTCTAAAAACGTGTCCGTAAAATTTTCCACATCTTCTGCCTGTTTCCGTAGTCCTCGCTGTTTCAAAGATTTTTAAATCAGGGTTTAGCTTTCTCCATTAACAGAGCTCTACACAGAAAAATTGAGATACCTATTTAGAGAAAGATTTAGCAAAATTGAAGACAAAAAAACAAAAAGATCAAAAATATTAGCATAAGCCGGTGCTACTTTACTAAATTTCATTTTGGCTTTATGCCGTTCGATATTATTGAGTTTTGATAGTACATATACTTGAGCTAAATTTCGGTGGTTTGCCGCATTTATACAGTTGCTATACGTTGAATACTATACTACGTGGCACCATTTTGTTTGTAGCCAGCGATGAAAAATATTATACCTGATAATTTTGGAGCATGAATGTTCGTGTTGGTACTCATTTGTGCAACTTAATCGGCGCGCCGCGGCGGCAATTAGGTACAGTATAATCTCTCAAAATGAGCACCCAAAATTCAAAATTCAAACTATGACATTTTAGAAACATTCAAACGTTTTTTTATTTGAAATATTCAAAATAAACATAAAACTTGAATTTTTGGTTTAAACTTCATAAAAATTGAGATGCTTCATTTCAAAGTTATGCCCAATTAAAGATTTTCTTAGATCTGCCCATTTTGGGAGATTATACTGTACTTTATAATTTTGTTAGAAACTTATAAATTTATACATATTTAAAAATTTATTTATTTTATTTTAAAAAAAAAAATAAATTAGACTGCTCCAAACAGTAGCGTAGTTAGCCAAAAATTTAAAAAAAAAAACAAATTTTTTTTTGAGCCCCAAATTCTGAAAATTGCCTTTGAAACTTAAACTTACTGGGGGGACACGGCTTCCCCCAGCACCCTATGACGCTACGCGCCTGCTTCCTATTGAAAAGCAAAATTATCCTATTTTGAAAGTCTAAAATCGTATAAGAAAAATAAAAGTAAAATAGGTTCAAGTTTCATCATAAGTGACCGTTTTTTGGTTTATTTTAAGATTTTTTCAAAAAATTTTCAATATTAGTAACTTTTGCGTTTCCGAGGATATGTTTCAATGAAAAAAGTGATTCTTATGAGTCAAGAAATGTTTAGCGCGAAAAAAATTAATCAAAAAAAAATTTCGCTGAAATCCTCTTAATCCGCATGAACTTGCTTCTAGATAATATAAGTTGTTTTTTTCGATAAATTTTTTTCGAAAATTTTCAAATTCACATTTTTGCAGATTTTATGCCTGTTCTAGGATGAAAACACTTCAAATTTAACGAATATGCAAAAATATTCCAAGAATTTGTGTTTAGATTTCGAGATATAGGCGTTGAAAGTTAGAGGCTTTTCATTACAGTACAGTTTCATTACATTAAGATGCTTGTTATTGTAAAATAAAGTAAAAATGTTTAAAACAGTATAATACACCATTTTAGGTGCTCTCGACAGTGAAAATGCCTTAAACTGTTAAGAAATAGTAACAAAATCATTGCCAACGAGCATGCATGAATAAAAGAAAATCCTGAAAAATTACAAAAAGTTGATCCAAAGCTACCAATTAGTGTGTCCAAAGCTTGAGCTTGCTTGTTTGAAGCTCGAGCCTGAAGTCAGGCTTGAAGCTCGAGCCTTTGATCATCGAGCTTTTCGAGCTTCAAGCCTTCAAATTTTTTAGAGAAATAAGAGTTTTTTGTTGTAAAATTCATTAAAAACAGTTTGAAATTTATTGAATTAATGTATATTTTTAAAGACAATGACTTTTGTTCAAAAAATTATTAATTAATTAATTTGATATGTGTAATTTTTAAATAATTTCATTAAAATTTTATTTATTTATTTTAATTTTATTTATTTTTTTTCATATTTTTTTTTTGCTCGTTGTCTACACATGCATGGAAATATGTAGAAAATATTAACAAACCCGGCCTTAGAACGATAAGTTGTATGGTTTTGTTCTACAAAAGCAATAAAATGGCACATAAATGACATAATATTATATTTTTATTGCACAGACAAAGGACAGACAGATAACTGATATGGCACATTAGGGATTCCCCTTTTCAAACAATTTTCATTTTTATATTAGAAAAATTGGCTGATTGGATGATTTTTCTCCAGAGGAAACTTTTAACCTTTTTGATCGAAATTATATCGAAAAGTACCGCATTTTCAAGAAAGAAAATGTGGTTTTGCCAAGTCACGTGGTTTTCAATTTAAAATTTGTAGATCGCGTGGTTTGGATTTTTTTATGGTTATGTGATTTGAAAGTTTCTCAGTTGAAAAGTTTCAAGTCACGTGGCTCAAAAATTTCTCAAATCACGAGATTTGAAATTTTTTTAAGTCACGTGGTTTAAAAATTTCTCAGATCACGTGGTTCAAAAATTTCTTAAATCACGTGATTTAAATTTTTTCAGGTTACGTGATTTGAAAATTTTTCAGAGGTTTGACAAAAAAAAATTCAGGCAACATAATTAAAAAAAACTTCTTAGGTCACGTGGTTTGAAAACTTCTTAGGTCACGTGGTTTGAAAAAGTTTCAAAATCACGTGGTTTGAAATTTTTTAAAAAGTTTGTTTCTCTGACGACAAGTTCGCAACCCCTAAGCCATAAGCATTGAGTGTGTCGTCGTCACCGGTTGACGTTGTCATTTGGCTGTGGAAATTGTGAAAAGTATGAAAATATCTGAATAAATTAACATGAATGGAATAATTGTAAAATAAAAACATTTCTTTTTTTGCACAAAAATAAAAAAAAAACAGACATCCATTTCTTCTGCTATTATGTATGTCGAATAATGAATCACGTCGAGAGAGTTTGCAATAAAAATCGACACCAACAAAGCATATTTTTATTTAACTAACTATATAATTGTCGCTCGTCGCTTTGTTGTTGTGAAAATGAATCGATGCGCTTTCTGTATCCGATTCCCGTGTGTCGTGTATCATCATCATTGTTGTGCCAGAAGCTAATGAAAATGCAAGGCAAGCCAGCAGCCAAGCGAGAGAACGAGAGACAATACACCTGTCTTTTCATGCTATTAAATAATGCAGTTGTTATGTAGTTTTGAATTTATCATCAGCGTCATCATCATCATCATGATTCTCGGAAAAAGTTGTACAATTGATTTTCCTTCCAACTTTGTGCCATTGTTCGTCGTGAATTGTGTGTCGTTGTATGAAACCTTTACTTATTACTAAACTACGTCTCGTTACTTTCACGGAGGTATGAAATTGTTTCTTCGCTTTAGGCTGAAGCAGCACAATTTATCCTATTTAACTTACAAAAGTGAAGAGCATAAAGTTTTTCTAGTGAATTTTTTTTTTGCAACGATGGAAAAATTAGAAATTTTCTATCAAAATAAAAATGACATCATTATTGCTCAAGTCGCTCCAAATTTATTTCAAAGTTTTTGTCCCTGAAATATTTTTTCTGCAAGCGAAGGGTCAAAAAAATGGTTTTCAGAATTTTTGAAACAAATTTTAACCATTTTTAATTTAAAAAAATTGTAAAAAAAAAATAAAGCAGAAAATTTTTATAAACATAAAATTTAAATTAGTAAATAATAAGGATAATAAAATTTCTAAAAAATAATTTTTAAATTTTTTATGGTCGTTATTTTTATTAAAAAAAATATTTCTTAGTTATTATATCGAAAATTATATAATTTATTTAATTTAAATTAATTAAATAATTTAAAATAATTCAAAATATCTAATTTGCTGAAAAAAATAAACCGTGAAAAAATATTCAAAATAAATTTGGAGCGTTCTTATTAAAAAAATGTTTCTTTCTCACCCTCAAAACTTTATTAATGAATGAAAATCGAAAACGTCTCTGTGTCTTTTTCAATAATTTTCATCGATTTTTTTAAGTGTATCCGATTATAATTATTCGCAAATTGCATGAGAGTGTAATCAGTTCAGAGCACACCGCCCGCTAAAGTGCTGATTGAATCCACTCTACGTCCGCTCCAAAATTAAATTTTTATGCAAGTGACGTATTATTGATGGAACAATTTCCAATGAGTATCAAATAATTGTCACATGTCAGTGGATGATGTGTTGTTCGAGCATGTTTTACTCTTTCTCTGCCCTCATGTTGTGTTTGTTCCAATAAACGAAATTATCTGCAAATAAGCAAAAACAAAAAAAAATATCATGACATTTGTAGAATTTAAATAAAAATAAATTTCTGTTTTTGAATCCTTCCCAAATTTCATTTAAAATTAAATGTTAAAATTTATTGAATGTTTAGGTGAAAACTTTTTTATGTTTCTTTTTCTCGTTTTTGTTGGAGAAATTTCAAATCTTTTGTTTTTTTTTATGTGGTAAATGTTGCAAAACTAACTCTCTCGTGTTTTTATTCCCATGTTTGTGGCTTGTTGTAGAAGCAGCATAAAGTATCAATACACCGCTCTTGACAGCGGTGGAGCATCGGCTGATCGCAATCCACGTGAGAGAGCGGCACGCGAAAGAGGGGAATCGGCATGTCGAGAATGGTTGCTCAACACAGGAGGCAGATACGAAATTATCACGCATTTAGATAACATCGGATCGCGTCATAACAAAAATTGGTTTCTGTTGAATGATAGCACCGTAAGTAATTTTTATATTTTTTCCATCTATGGGATTACAAATTTTTACGATGGTTGATTCAAAAATTAAAAATGTTTTCGATTTTTTGACCGTAAAGTTTGAGCTGTAAAAAAGTAATTTTTTATTTTTAAAGGATTTAATTTTTTTCCTACATCTTAGAGGGATGAATATTTTTGTTTTATAAAATTTACAATTTTTAAGTAAAAATTGGACTTTTCAACCGATTTTAATGGAAATTTTTAATGATTTTCTAACGAATCTTGCTCAAAGTGTAAATTTTAACAATTTCTAAATTTTAACAAAATCGAAAACATTTTTTTTTGTTTTAGGATATTTTTTTAAATTTTAAACTAATTTTTAATTTTTCAGACCCGCACTGATCGATTGATGACTTTACTAACGATACCTCCTGACTCTATTGCCTTAGAAGAATTACCATCCTCAGAATGTCCCAAAGGTGCATTAATGGAGCTGCTTGGCTCCTTACAACATCCGTACATTTACCCAATATTAGATGTAGGATTTTTACACACTGACACCCATCACTATGCCTGTCTCGTGATGCCGTTCAATCCGCGTGGGAGTCTCAAGGATCTCATTTACAAGGTAATTGAACTTTCCCTCTGTCTTGATATTTTCTCCTTTTTTCATGTTTCGCAATAAACTAAAAATATTATTCAAAAAATTATACAAAAATAGTCACTGTGGAGCGAGCCGTACAACAGAAAATACACGAAAAAACCTGGTTGTTTGCCACTTGGACAAGTACAACGACTGGGTCGACAGATATTGGAAGCACTGCTATTTCTACGTGATCGTGGCATTTCAACACACGGACATTTGCATAGCGGAAATGTAATCATTCAAAATGGAGTGGCAAGGTATGGTTTGTTGATTTCCGGCACGTCTCGTTTTTATGCACAATTTTCATGAAAAAAAAGAAAATATGTACCTGAAAAAAGAAGAAAAATGACCTCAGTTATTCTGCACGACAGTCAGACAGACAATAAATACCAAAAAGGGGTGATAATTACGTGTTTATACAATTATTATTTTCATTGTAAATTTTTTCCTGGCTCCGTTTGCTTCTTTTTTTTTTTGCCTCGACTCGAACAGATTGTGTAGGCATTTTAAGCACGCAAAGGGACATCCGTGTTTTTATGATTATCATCCATTTATATGGCAGCGTTTATTGTTGTTTGCTTCTACAATGGCTACGAAGTGTAACGCAAGAGGAAATTAATACTAATTGAATAATTTTGAATCTGGTGCAACAAATGTAATTTTAATAATTTACCGAAAAACGAACGGGGACTTGCAACGCGCACTGCATTCATTAACGAAAATTCCTTAATTTCATGCAAATAATTTTTTTTTGTAGGCTCACGGGCATCGAAAATAACCTACTTGGATTATCGTCGCGTGTGAATGCGATTTTGTGGTCAGCAAATTGCGCAGCGGAGCTCGAGAACATTGACATTATCTGTTTCGGGAATTTGTTGTACGAGATGTGCACGGGAGCCGAGCTAAAGGGACGTCCGTCGGAAGGGCATTTGCATTTGGATTTGGAGCGATATCCACAAGTAATGCTAAAAATGAGGAAAATTTAAAGAAAAATATTAAAATTATTTTTTTTTCATCTCACAGGTAGCTGAAATCATGTCCATGATCTTCTACAATGTCGATGGACGATATCCGAAACCGGAAGATATTGTCAGGTGTGATATTTTTAGGAATATAGATTTGCGGGAGATGAGAGGCACGTGTATTCCTGTAAGTATTTCAACGTTAAAACAAAGAAAAAAAAATTATCATTAATCATTTTTTTGTGCTTTTAGTCATTTAAATATGGATTAAGTGCTTCAACGATGAGTCTCTTGAACGCAGTTCGCAAGAGACAAGGAGTCCCGTTGGGAGGTTCTTACAGCGAAGGCAGTTCGCCATGCACGCCACCGTCAACCCCACGGAAATTAGGGTGAGTCCTTGGAATTTGACACTCGATTTATCTTTTCTTACACTTGAGTTACGTTAATTTTTGTTGTTTTTTTCATCTGCATGCCCTTTTTGTGTTGTTCCGGATTCAAGTTATGCGAATCATGACGAACATTATTTTCATTTTGACCATTACAATGCCCAGTATCGTTCATCTTACGATTGATTTGTTTTTCTTTCAAATATTTGTTTTCTGTCGTCTTTTTGTTTTTTGTTCTGTGTGTCTACCACGTTCCTCACGTCTTCTCTCATACGATAGTTTGGGTAAGATAGTTTCTTATTTTTCTCCTTTGTATTTTTTTTTTCTTTTTTATTTCGTGGATCAATAAAAGTGACCTTTACGTTTTTTTTCTCATTTTCATCCTCTGCACGTGCAGCAACGTCCATGGCGAGGCTTGCAGCGATTCCGAGCATGTGCTCGACGAGATAGTTGTCACATCGACATCCCTCGATAATTTTAGGCAATACGACCCGTTACACTCCCCCATTCATATATGTGATAAAAATTATGGAAATGTTCAATCAGATGATAATAGTAGTACAATAATACGTGTTAATAGCATGGAAGCAGAGGAGCTGGTCTCTTGTGCTGCCGGCGGCATTCACGGGCCAAATGTTCAGTGCACGCAAACGCTGGCGCCATGCACGGCATACAAAAACTCCAAGAGTCGTCGCATGGAATACTCGATGCGTGGCTTGAAGCTCGGCGTGAGCAATCCGTCGCAGGATTCCGCCTTCGGATCGATGACAGATGGCGAATTGTCGCGTGCCTCCAGCTTCAAACTCAGCAGTTTTCAATCGGTTTCGTCGCCAATTGACGAAGGTGTCGAAGACATTGCCGATCATCTGGATCCGAGTCGGTGTTTTAAGTACATTGACTCGTGCAGCAGTTCGCCGTGTCGTGGCGACAAGTCACCTTCGGTTTATAGTTGTTCATCACGCGATCCGTCACCCGTTTCGCCAGTTGGAGCAAGCGGCGGCGCTGGCAGTCAAGGCACGATTTTACACAATAAATCTTCGACAACGCTCCTGGAGCCGCCAAAACTCGTCATCAATGATTCCTCTTCCAACCAAGCCACCATCTACACTTCGTCGCCGATCCGCAAATGTGCCACAACGGAAGTTTTCTCGCAAAAATACCGCGTTTCTTCGTTCGAAGACATGTCGATGCGTTACCAGAACAAATTAGGTCCGAATTCGAGCAAAAGTAAGGTCTTTCGGTCGTTCGACGAGCAACAGCGAAAGACAAAAATCACTTCATCACCGTCCTCCTCGCAACTCAGTACCAAATCAGCACAACAACAACAACAACCAAAACAACCATTAAACAGGGTAATTAAAAGCAACAGTAGTAGTAATAATTATAGCACATCATCCGTAACTAGTTCCCCATCGATTTCTGTCTTGTCACGTCTCATCAGTGGCAAGGAGAAAAATATCCTCTGGAAAAACAGCATCTTATCACGCAAGAACAACCTCATCAAGAGCACCGAGTCCTTCTTCGAAAGCTCCTTCGACCATCATCATCCGGAATCCGAGCATCTCCTAAACACCAGTCGCGAAGACTCTGGCGACGAAACCTTTTCGCCGCAACGCCAACATCCAACATCGCATCGTCATCAACCCGCAACACCAATAACATCGACAACGACACGCGCTAGTCCCACACAAGACAAAAGACAATCATCATTAACTCCAGACCTCCTAGTCACGTCCTCCGCACCACGTAAATCCCGTTCCGAGTCGCGGCATCTCTTCTGTCTCGCCAAACTGAAGCAAAATCCCATTCTCGATAGCGTTGCGCTCGACTACTATGTGTCGGAAGAGGAGCGCAATACACCATGTAACAGCATCGATGACGGCCGAGACTACTCCGAGCATGATAACTCGTCAATCACAGACGACAGCGGCAACAATTCCGAAAGACGCGGCAGTCTCTCGCAAACTGACATTCGGAAATTTATCGAAGCCGAGCCCGGAGACATTGAGGAAGAGAGCACGCCATTGCTGGATGGCATGGAAATGTCACCCATCATTTCTCCAACTAGTTCTGAAGATTAAACCTTTTTTGCACTTATATTTAGATCATCGTCGCTCGCTAAACTGGAGTTAATAGTAGATAACAAGGAAATATAAAATTAAATAATAATCGTTAAAAAAATAATAAAACTAGAAGAATAACAAGAAAAAAAACATTCAGATGTCAATCATTACTTTAGACCATTTTGACTTGTTTTTAGAAAATAATCGATAACAATTAAGCTCCAATAAAGAAAATTCCAAATTAAATAAAAAAGTTAGAAATAGAAAAAATCCAATGTTCAAAAAAAAAATCATTAGCTTCAAATTCTTTATAAAAAAAATAGTCTTAGGATACCCACCACATTCCATCAAAAATATTGTAAAGCTTAAAATAATAAATTGAAGTTGATTAGTTTTAAAATACGGATAGAAATTTAAAAAGGTCCAAAAAGAGAAAAAAAACAAATATTTCATCAGTCACCGTCCTCATTTCAATTTTTCCATTAAATAATTGTGAAACTGCTTGAAATAATTGTGGTGCTGCCATTTTAGCTTTCAAAAGATTTTTATGAAAATTTAAACTAAAAAAAAACTTTAAGAGAGGGCCAAAAGCTTTTTTTCTACTTTCATTTGTCTATAACTATGAAGTATAACTAAATGAGTTTTATCGAGGAAATTTTTATTCTGTTATCATTAGTGAGTAAGTAAGAGAGATCTCTATTTGAATTAATAAATGATAATAAATATTTGCATTCTTAGTCAAGTAAATTTTTGGGGTTTTATTTTTTTAGGTTTTTGGCTTAAAAATTTATTACCTAGTTTTGAAACTATTAAAGCGCACAAAAGTAAATAGTTGACCACTAAAAACAATTTTTGTGCAGAAAAATTTTGTTACCTAATCTCTAAGAGCTAAGTTTTGGCAACTTTTTTATTGAGAAAAAGGATAAATCGCACAATTGCACGAAATTTCATATAAAAATGAGATTTTTCAAAATTTCAATTTTTGCAAATTTTTTGAAATGGACTTTTTATGCAATAATAAGGCATAAACAACACAAAAACATAAATAAAAAAAAGACATTTTATAATACTTAACATTTGTATGCATTTGTGCGAATTTTTCTATTCTTTCTATATAAAAATATAGGTTTTGAAAATACTAATTTTTCATTCTTAACTCAAAAAAATGTCAAATCTAAATATGTTTTTTGTAAAATAAAAATCGGTTTTTGAAATGATTTTTCATACAAAAAAAAAATTTTTTTCGCGGTTTTTGATGAAAAATTATCAAAATTTTTGAACTTTCAACCCGAACTTCATATTTTTCTCATGACTTAATGAAATTTTTGCAAATTTTCCGGAATTTTGGGTCTCAGAATGAAGTTTGTTTTCAAAGTATGGTTTATTGAGACTTTAAATCCTTAAAAATTAAAGGCTTTTAAAACCACGAGGCTCAAACTTTCTTCCATACCGTTATTCGTGGGTTGCATATCGAACAACAGTAACTTGAGACGATTGAAAGTGATAAAGAGTTTGTGTTCGGACAAAAACGACAGACACTTGAATTAACGCGTAGCGAGTTCTTTTAGCTTTTCAGTAAACTTTTCGGGAAAACTCTGAGAAAATAGGCTTTTTCGCAGCTAAAAACTCATTATTGCTCAAAATAATGACCGTCCTTCCATCTCCCGCGACACCCCTCGTTCAGTAAAGTATTCGGAACGGCAGCAACACACCTTTGATGACTTATCTTTCGACACCTATTGAAAATCTATACATCGCCTATTTCTCTTTTCCATCGCAAAAACGCACGAAAAAAATAGATAACTTGAATGCGAGCAGACAATAATCGTAAAGTTTTGCGTGAAAAACTTTAGCCAAACTCGGGGAAAACAACTTTTTTAGCATTTTTACCCACAAATCCATGCATAGCGTAGCACTAGCGACGACAGACAACAAAAGGGAGTATTTTTGGGGTCGATTACCATAAATTTATACCAAGTAGTATGAGTGTATTTACGGATTTCCAAAAGTGTTGGTCACAAAAGTTTCCCGAAAACTCGCTGACTTCCGAGTGGAAGGAAGACGTTCGGGCCTCGCTCAAATTGCACAAAGAGAAAATCGATTCGCTGGAAAAAGAGTTGGAGAAAGAGAAGCTGTATTGTATTTATTTGGAGAAATTGTTAAGCGACGCAGAAAATTTTAAGCAAAATGATAATGATTCATCTAGTCTAACTGTTTTGCCCGACTCGAATGAGGTAAGTGCAATGAATAGAAACTTAATTATCATCTTTACACCATTTTTATGTGTTTTTTAATTCAAAACTAGCCGAAACCCTCTGACTCGGTACCCGAATCATCGTCCGACGACGCAACCATCAAGGAAACAGATGCAATATATTTAACGCAAGTATTAACGGAACTGCAAGAAAAATCGCAATCCAAGACGAGTAACGACGAGCAGCTAAAATCCGAGGCCGAGCCAGCGAGCAATCAGTATGTGACGGTGATCAAGTTACACAACGACGGCGAATCCACTGTCGAGTCGGAAGAAACGCCGAAACCAGCAGAAAATATCGAGAAACCGCAACCGGTGGAAGCAAAACCAGCTGAAGTTAAGCCGCAAACGCGTACCCACAAGTACGAAAATGTCATTATCGAGACAAAGACCAACAATAACATCTTGAAACAAGACGAACCACCTACCACACAACAATCATCCTTCACGTCGACATTCAGTAACATTACGTCTGGATCAGTATTAGCGACTGCCGCTGCATTCGACAATGCCCGCAAGAAGGTTCCGCCAAAACCACCACCAAAATTTGCCAAACGCGCACCCGTTGATGCGCCCTCAATCCCCAAAATACTGCCAAAGGACGGCGGCGGCGAGAACAATGTGAAGCCCAGTCTCATGCAGAGGCAAAAATCCAACGAATCCCTTGAACAATCACCTCTTGTGGCACGGAGATCCGTTCATTCGATGAAATCCTCGCTCGAGGAGAAGAATGGCGAAAGTGTTAGTAGCACACCAACAGGCAGCTTCGGTCGTGTGTCGCCGAAAAGCAACAAAAGTCAGGAGAAAATTTCAAATGCAGGCTCCAAAGAGTCGTTAGGGTCTATTGGCCTGCCATCCGATAAGCTTACGAGCTACGAGTCAACGTCCTCACTCAATTCGGATGGCTTAAAAACCGGTGCTGGACACGATAACAACGAACACTATTACGACAGTGTTCCCATTGACAACATCGAGGACGATTATGTTTACATTAAGCCTGGTAGCTTACCGCAAAGTGAACCGCCTACCTCACCAACAGAAGATAATCAACGGAAGCAAATTAAAAGTGTGCTCGAGCCCGAGTCTCCGGGTCGCAATTCCAATTACGTAAACATCGATTACTTTTTACAGTGAGTATTAAATTTTAATTTTTTTATCCTTTTTTTTTTTTGAAAAATTAAATAATGATTTATTCGTTAAAAAGTTTAAAATTTCATGAAAATTTTACGATTTCTATTTTTTTAAAAATTTTTAAGAATTTATTAAAATTTTTACTTTAATTTTCATAAATTTTTTTTTTTATATTTTTTTAAATTTTTTGACAGTTTTCTTCTTTTTTTGTTTAAATTTTTTACTAAAAATAATTTTCAATTTATTTTTTAAAATTTTTTGTATTTTTATTAAAACTTTTATTTTGACTTAATCAAGTATTTAATATTATGACTTGGGACAAAAAAATCGAAATATTTTTGAATTTTTTGTTTGCTTTTTTAACTTCATGAAAAATTTATGATTTCAATTTGTTTTTTAAAATAATTTTCAGTTTTACCTTAATCATATTTTATTACGACTTTTCTTCTTTCTGAATTTATTTTTTAAAATTTTTTGAAAATTATTTTTATGAAAACAAAAAATTTTTTCTTTCAATTCTTGACTTTAATTTATTGAAAATAAATTTTAAAATCGCCAAATATTAATAAATTATCAAAAAATTTTTAATTACAGTCAATTTTAATTAAAATAATATTTCAAAACCAACTAAAAAAAATCGACTTGCAAAAATGCCATTTTTTCAAATAAAATATTCGAAAAATAATATTAAATTAATTTTTTTGCAGAAGTGAAAAGGCTGACGCTAGAAATAGCTCAATTGAAAGCGATGGAGAGCACAACGATAAGGATTCCAATGTCATTCCAAGTGCAGCACTTAAGAAATCGGTAATTAATATATTTTCGCTTATAGATAATAAAATTGCTCAAGAAACTAAACTTATATCTTATCGCATTTTATAGCAAGTGCGTAGCACAACAATTCGTCAAATCATTTCCAGTATAATCAATAGTGAGACTTTGTATGTGGACTGTTTGAACAAGATGAAGCAATACATGAAGGCGATCCGCGCAGATTTGTCACAATCGCACCCCGTGATAACGATAACGCAGGAGGAATTCGACACGATGTTCTTCAAAATTGACGAACTCTACGCGGTACACGATGAATTCCTCACGGAATTACGTACGATGCAATCGCAGGAGGGCGACATTTGCGCCGGCAAGGCTTTCAAAAAGCTCACCGACCAA
Source organism: Culicoides brevitarsis (assembly GCF_036172545.1). Taxonomy (NCBI): domain Eukaryota; kingdom Metazoa; phylum Arthropoda; class Insecta; order Diptera; family Ceratopogonidae; genus Culicoides; species Culicoides brevitarsis. The sequence goes on along the minus strand of NW_026973402.1, from coordinate 9,898 downwards.
ATTGACATGTATGGCGCCTTCCTGCACAACTACGGACGTGCAATAGAAACTGTTAAGAAATGTGGTGCAAATAACGCTCAATTCCGTGATATCGTATCGAAAATAGTATTAAACTCACCAAACGAACAGACGTTGACGCTGGAGGACTTGTTACACAAACCTGTGGCCCGGGTACAAAAGAATGCCCTCAACTTGCAAGACTTACTCAATCACACGCCCGAAACGCACCCCGACTATCATCTGCTGAAACAATCACAACGAAAAATGCGCTCATTCCTCGCGGAATTCAATGTACCCGCGTCGAAATTCATGCACGACGACAAGGCGTTGCGACGTCTCGTCAAGAATTCATTCATCGTAGAGCATTCGGACGGGCATCGCAAATTGCGACATCTCTTCCTCTTCAACGACGTAATCGCGTGTGCCAAACACAAGGCGTCGGGGCGCGATCGCTTCGAATGCGAACTAAAATGGTTTATTCCGCTGCAGGATATTAACGTGCTGGAAGATATTGAAGCTGAACCCAAAGAATCCAACTTAGTAAACCTCATCCAGCTAAAATCGCAGGCATGCACGGTGCGCGACCAGATCATGATGGAGGAAAAAGAGGAGAAAAAACGTTCAGGCGACAAATACCGCAAAAAATTGGCAGACCTCGAAGGTCAATTGGTGCTCGCCTCACCAAATTTGGTCCTAAAATTGAGTAACAAGACCAATGGAAAAGTCGTCACATTTTTCCTGAGCTCCGACTTTGAACGAACACAATGGATTGACTCCATAACGACGTTGCAACAGTCATGCACGCTGCCCGGGACACACACCATCAACGTTTACGACTTGCAAGCGTGGATAACGGCCTGCCAAACACACATTAAAACCGAAATGGGTTCATATTTGCTTCGATCCGGTCGTGATGAAAGTCTCCTTGTGGGCGACTTACTTTTTACCGTGCAACATCTCACCGGATTGGAACATGCGGCGGATTTATTCATTTGTATCGAAGTCGATTCGTACGGGCACTACTTCCGCAAGGCCAAAACAAAGTTAGTTTGTCAATCCGCGAATCCCATGTGGAACGAAAGTTTCATCATCGAATTGGAAGGCAGTCAAAATGTTCGCTTGCTCTTGTATGAAGACGATCCAAAACGACCAATTTTACGTGCAAAGCACATTTTACAAGTATGGGCGATGATTTTTTATTATAATTTGAATTTTTATTGAAATGACGTTATTTCCTTTTTCAGTTGAGCCGACAATGGTTGAGTGACGAGACGCCTACACATAAACTTATTAAATTAACCGATAAATTAACGCTGAATGTGAATTTGAAATTTACGCCGGGCGAACTTAGTCTTCGACGAGTGCCGACTTCCAAGCCGGGATCGCTTTTCGGAAGCAAATTGCAAAACGTCTTAAAGTAAGAATTAATTTTATTGATTATTGACGCACGATTTCTAATTTGTGATTTTTTTTAGGCGTGAGAAACGTGATATACCATTTATTATAACGAGCTGTATTCGAGAGGTCGAACGACGAGGATTGTGTGAAGTTGGTGTGTATCGTGTGAGTGGATCCGCATCCGATCTCTCAAAATTGAAAAAATCCTTTGAAACGAGTAAGTTTTTAATTTTTTTCTGTTTTTCAAAAAAATAAAAATTTTATTTTTTTTATAGATTCCTATGAAGCTGAGCAATTATTGAAAGAAGTTGATATACATTCCGTGACGGGAATTTTAAAATCTTATTTGCGTGAATTGCCTGAAGCATTATTTACCGACGCTTTGTATGTGAAGCTCTTTGAGGCCTACAATAAAAATTTGAAACTTTCCGAGGAACAACGAGCCGTAGCGCTTTCAGTCCTGTTTCCAGAATTACCTCCATCTAATCAAGCAACAATTGATTTCATTTTGCATCATTTAATTAGGTGAGATTCATTTTTTTTCAGCTCAAGCTACTAATGAAACTCATAAATAAGGTTCTTTAAGGGAGGTAAAAAAAAAATTTATGTAAAAAGTTCAATAATTACTAAAATGAGAATTTTTTAGTTTTTAAAGTTCATAGAATTCAATTTTAGAGCAAGAAAAATAAAGTAAAAAATCAAATAATTTTTTTTTTTTAAATTTTGCAAAAATATTTTTGAGTCAAAGATTTTTTTCTCTATTTTTCGCGGTTTTATATAACGGTTTTATAAACGAGTGCATAAATCTTGGAAATTATAAAAAATATACTGTAAAAAAAAAATAAGTTATATAAAATTGATAAAAATTCCATAAAATCGATGATTTGGTAATTTTATGAACTTTTTGTCAAATTTGTTTTTCTTTTATTTCAAAAAGGGAGTACAGACATTATTTTTGAGCTTCAAGCTTTTGGAATTTCTTACTAATTTTTCCTTGCAATTTCCAGAGTCAACCAGCACGAGACTGAAAACAAGATGTCTCTGCATAACCTTGCAATGGTATTTGGACCCACATTGCTGCGACCCGGCAAGACATCGACGAGTGCATTCAAGGCTCAAAAGGAATCCTTTTTGGAATCCAGCACGGTGGACGTAATGACACAAGCGGGAATATTACTTTGCTTCTTATTGAACATAAAAAATAAGCACTAAAAACATATAAAATATATATTATTATTATAAAATTTATTTATACCATAAAGCATACATTAATATAATATTTCATTTTTGAAACTATCAAACTAATCATTTTTTATTGCATTTTTTAACTATTCGTCTCGAGACTTTTGCCACTTTTCTCTTGTTGTGCTTTTAGTTGCTTTGTTAAGTCAATTTGTTGTTGCAGCAAATAAATATTTTCTGTCTTTCGCTGTTGTCGCTCCACATCTCGCCATACACCCTCTCGCAGAACATGTCTATGAAAAACCGAAAATTGTGAAAACATGAAAATTTCCGGGATTGAAAAATTGTTTTTACCTGTCATATTGCTGTTTTCCGCAAACGTAGGCGATGATCCCTAAACTGACGCCTAACGACCCATAAAGTGTATATCTGGAAGCGGTTGACATTGCAAATTTCCACGAGAAATAGTTTAAATCAGCGAAAAAAGGGATTTTCTTAGAGGAAATCTGAAAAATTATTGAAATGCTCAGCTGTTTAGAAACGTCAATCCTTATCAATTTGGGTCCTCTCGTTTTTGAATTTACCGCTATTCCATTATTGAAATTTAATGAAATGAAAATTGAGTTTTTTTGATTAATGTTTTTTTATATATATTTTTTTTATTTTTGATGTGAAATCTATATATATCTTATTAAATATAACAAAATTAATTAATTAATTATATTAATATTAACTCTTTAATATGTGTAAAAAATGGACAATAAATGTTGAAAGAAAATTCATTAAAAATTAAATAGGTATTACGAAAAAGTAAAAAATTGATTCAGGTTCGTAACATACAGTGTGGACACAGAAGATGACAAAAAGTGCAATTCCGAACAAAATCTCATAATTTTGAATAAATAAATTTTTTTAATTTTTTAAAGCTCAATGTAAATGGCAGTAAATGAGGACACGTTTTAAAAGATATTGTGACTGAAGTAGCCCGTTGCCAGCATGTACTCCTACGATCAAGATCCAAAGTTAGATTGTACTATCACGATTTAGTTCAATTCTTAATCAAAATTTCATTAAGAATTCTTTGAAATAGATCGGAGTTTGGTAAAAAATTACTCAAAATGCTACTCGGAAAATTGTTGTCAGAACTTTGTTTTTTTTTTTAAATTTATTGATGAACAAATGCAATAAAAAACATTTTTGAAAGAGATGTGTGTTTTCGAAAACACCTATCTCCTTTTAAATGCAAAAAAAAAACATTTTTGAAAGAGATGTGTGTTTTCGAATTATCTCCTTTTAAAATTTATGTGATGTTTTGTGTACTTTTTAAGGTAAAACTATGAAAAGAATAAAGAAATTATTGAAGAAAAGAAAAAAAATTATTTGAACAAAAAAATTGACAAATAATTTTAAAAAACATAAATAACACCTTAAAAAGGGATTTCTTTAAAGTTAACTTACTTTGCTTGCTCTATTTTGAGACATCCTAATATTTATCATTTTCATTCGTCTCACACCGTTATCCTATCATGAAGATTTAAAAAAAATACTTTATACAAAAATTTTCTTTGCTCGGATTACTCAGAACACTTTTATTTTAATTTAATCAATTAAATTTAATGCAGTGTTTTTACAAAATTATCTAGCTCCTAATACATTAAGATGTAAGAATATCGTGAATGCTCACTTGACATATCGCTAAAAAAAATCTCGTGCATACTGGGATTGTTATTAACATTGTTCACATCAATCCTGCAAGAAAAAAGGATTTTTGAGGCTTTGAACGTGAAGCAGCCATCATTTTTGTTGTATCACCACTCTAAAAACCCAAATAATTCACCGTAAGTACATAAATCTCATTGCCACAACTGCTAAATTTGCGAATTTTCCGGTGTAAATAACATTTCTCGTATTACGTAAACTCGTATTGTTTTTGATGGAAATCTCTTAAAATATTTTTAATTTTTTCAGATGGTGACTCCTTTGATCAAAACTCCATTCACTGACTTGACCAGTGGCATCATCAATTGTCAGTACTACGACAAATGCGGCGAACGCGAATTGGCCATGACGGAGTGCTTGGAAGCCTACGGTCTGGAAAGAGGCAAGAAGAAGTGTGCAGATTTAATAGCAGATTTTCAGGAGTGTTTCACTATGAAAAAGCAACTTTTGCGAGTTGCTGAGATGAAAATGGAACGAGAACGACAATACTGGATGGGTGAGCGATCAAAGGAAGAGAGATATGCCAAGCCACCAAGGTAAATTTAACATTTTTTTTTATTTTTTTGTTCGTTTATAATTTTTTTTTTTCAGAATGGATGCCTATTAAGAGGTTCACCGGTAATAAAAACATGAAAATATTCAAAATTAGTGGCGATACTTTTATTCGAAAACCGTAAATAAATCAAATTATTATTTCAAGGGAATACTTTTTTGTTCAATTAACAATCACTTTGCTTTCCGAGTAAAATGAGTTGGAGTTGATGCGATGAACGAGATTCAGGAATTTCGTGTCTGAGATATTTTGCGAGGACAAATCGTGAATTTGTCGTAAAAGTGCGAGAATTTTGACGGTAAAGTCTTCCGAAAACTTCTGTACTTTCTCTTGAAAGCCAGAATCGACTTTTCGTTCGGACTCTACTTGAATAAATTCGCAAAATTCAATGCAAATGTTGCACACGGACATGACACTTTTCAGCAACGTCGGATACGTCAGCATGCAATTCTGCAAACAGTGATCGAGGAATTCTTGATGTGCCACCAGAACGTCATCGATGTTCTTTACTTTGCCGAGTTTCTGGAAGAAGAGATGCCAATTCGGCTCAATCACCTCAATCATGAGGTAATATTCGATATTCTGGATGGCATTCATCATACGTTGTCGCAACGTGAATGCCGGTCGATACAAGTCGATGGCTGGACGTCGATTCATGTTGTAAAAAGTGTTGCTGATGGCCCATAAGCGGTGCAGCAACCGCTCGACATGCTTAAAGTAGAACAGCTCGCGGAAAATCATCTGATATTTCGCAATTACGCCCTGATTAAAGACAATCGACATGGGCCATTGCACTTCGTAGCCGAAGGAGAAACAATCGATGCCCGTTAACTCGTTTGGATCTTCGAGATTTTCGGCAACGTCACTCATGAGCCTCGTCATTTGCGTGAGAAGTCCGTATGGCAAGAGTGTAGTTGTCAAATCATCCTGATATTTGTCGAATTTGGCGGAACTGAGACGCAAAGTGAGTTCCAGCAGACTTTTCAGCTTCATCGGAATGACTTTTTCCACATTTTTGACCAATTCCTGCTCACATGCATCCATAAATTGCGCAATAAAGTCGCCTTGTTGCAGCAAAAAGTAACGTTTTACGGAAGAAAAGCGTCCCAACAAGTCGTACTCGTCCATAATCAACTCCAACAACGACGACGATGCGTAATTGTAGGCTTCATTAACCACATGTGCGTACTTCTTTTCCGAATGAATGAGTTTGAAGTCGACGTCATTCTCGATATTCAAGGGCTTTCCGCATTCCCGTATGACATTGAGGTATTTGCCCGTGCGTAAAATTTTGTCAGCAAATTCCTTGAAGTAAATCGGAATCTTTTCCGGATGGAAAACGTAACGCGTTTCCCAGTACACCATCGAATGTGTGGAAAGGCAATTTTCGCGGTTTTGGCAGTCGGTGATGAAAAACTCATTACCGGGATCGTAAATAATTCCCTTGGATATCCAAAGTTTCAACATTTCCAAGTAAGGCACAGCTGATGCATTGCTTAGGAGGCGTAAAATATCCTGCGTTGCTTTGTCGCCACTTTGCGCTGCTTGTCGTTCATGCAAAAGTGTTAGTACGTTTCCGCCTCGAATCTCCTTTGCCTTGATTTGCGTCGTGATGTCCGATAATTTTTCCATTATGATCGTTATTTGTCGCAAAAAGTAGATTATTTTGTGCAAACTCAACTTGTGCTTCGAATGCATCGTTTCCAAGCGTGCAATCGACATGTAATAATCATTAATGGTATTTTTCAGGGCATCCGAGAGACTGTGCAGCACTTGACCGTTCTTTGGCAGTATCGCGTACTGCACAAACGCCTGGATATTGGAGTAGTAACTTGCTAACGGGGTGATTTCTTGTACCAAATCTCTCAGGGTCTCGGAAATTTCGGAACTAACACTGAACTCGACTTGGATACTGCTGTCGGGATTGTCACTAATTCGCGGCACAATCATTGAACTCTTGATGCCCACCAAGCAATACAAAACTTCCTTTACCACGAGGGTCTCTTGCGACGAAAATGGGATTCCAACAGTGGCAACTCGCTTATACGAGGCATTTTCCTGGAAATCATTGAAATTCCACAAGGCAGCGGAGCGATTTACTTTTATATTCTCAAAATCAACAAGTACGGAATTGTCTGGCGAATTTCCGGACATAATTTTGGTCGACGAGATTTTCGGTGTCTCGAACACGGATTTGTTGTAATTATTTGCAGAGAGCTGTTGTTGCGGTGGCGCCGTTTCATTCGACTGAAAACTGATGCTTTTCTTAATTTTTTCTTTGACGACAACCTTGGGTTGATTTTCCGAAGCGTATTTTTTTAGAATTGCCATCAAGGCGGCATGATTGCCACTTTGTTCTGCACTCTTCTGGAATTCGCCGATAAAACTGGCGTCATTGTTGAAAAGTATCTGAACGAGTTGAAGCAACTTCTTTTTATCATATCGCGGATTCTTGAAAGTATTTATGACGTCTTCCGGTGTTCCTTTTATATTTGACGCCTTCAGAAGGGTTTGTAAGGCTTGAATTTCCTTCATTTCATCTAAAAAAGAAAAAGGAGATTTGAGTTTATGACGGGAAATAATGAAAAAACTCTTACTTGATGGATCTTTGCTCATTTTGCGGACTTTTTTGTTTTGATTAAACGGAATTCGACCCTCAGTGCCACCCGAATGAGGGGGAATTTGAGACGAATGAAATTGATAAGGCAATTCCAGTCACTATCCTCCGATACACACTAATTTTTCAAAAAATCCACGTTACTCACCTCCCCGAACACACTAATTTTTCAAAAAATCCACGTTACTCACCTCCTCGACCTTCAGTGCAGTGCACACTAATTTTTTTTCAAAATCCAGCTACGATCCTCTGTCAAATTTGACATTTGACGTCTAAACACGCGTCCCATTCCTCTGTCACTTGCTGCTTGACACGAGGTAATACACATACGATTTCATAACATTTTCCGATTTTTTCGTCTTAAAATAAAAAAATAAAATAATTCTGAGTGCAAGTGATGTTAATAACAAAACTCTTTTCCACTCTTTTCAGTAGGAGTTATTGTACAGTATCGCTGAGGCCTATTTTAGTGAATCCGTTGTTGAATCAAATAGACACGCAAAACATGTGAGTACACAAAAGTAGCAACGCGTTCCTTTTACTTATTACGCATTTTCTTTTTGTTCTTATCGCGTTCAGGGCTCCCCATTTTCGTGAGAACAAGCAGAAGCGCAGCTACCATGGCGTACAGCAACATAACAAGTTTAAGAATAATCGCTTTGGTGGCGGCGCCGGAGGTCAGTCAATGAATCCAAAGGTCTTGAAAGAGATCGACTGGTCTGACACCTCCAAACTAACGGAGATCGTCAAGGATTTGTATTGCGAGAGTGACATCACGAAGAATCGCAATCTCAAGGAGGTCAAAAGCTTCCTGGAGACCAATCAAATCAACACGAAAGGTAACCAATTACCGAAACCCGTGTTGACCTTTGACGAAATCCAGTTTCCGGACTACATCAAGAAGGAGATTCAACGACAACAGTTTGAGAATCCGACAGCAATTCAGGCGCAAGCATGGCCCATCGTGCTCAAGGGACAAAATTTGGTATCTATTGCCAAAACTGGTTCCGGCAAGACACTTGGGTTCTTGTTGCCTGCCATTATGCACATCAACAATCAAAAGGCATCGACCTACAATGCCCGCAAAGGCCCCATGGTGCTAGTTTTGGCACCGACACGTGAACTGGCACAGCAAATTCAACAAGTCGCATCGCAATTCGGCGCTACATCGTACATCCGTAACACTTGTCTCTTCGGGGGCTCAAGTCGTTATGCACAAGAACGCGAATTGCGTCGCGGATGCGAAATTGTCATCGCGACACCTGGACGGTTAATTGACTTTTTGGAATCTGGCGTCATTTCTTTGGAACAAGTTACGTATCTCGTTTTGGACGAAGCTGATCGCATGTTGGACATGGGCTTTGAACCACAAATTCGCAAGATTTTGTCACAAGTTCGTCCGGATCGACAAACATTGATGTGGTAAGTTTTTGTTATGAAATTTATCTTAATTTTTTGTCCCAAAAATTTTAATCGGTTTTGAAATACTGACAAAATTTATTCAATTTTTTAATCGTTTATCAATATTTTTGCGTTATTTAAGTAGAGATTTTCTATTTTAAAATTAACTTTAGAGCGTTTTAAACTAAAGATAAAAAAAAAATCATAAGAATTTAAAAAAAATATATTTTTAGAGACGAAATTCTATGTAAAAAAAACTGATTTGATAGAAAAAAAAACTCGAAATCAAAAGTTTATAAAAAAAATTTCTTAAAAAATTATGAAAATTAAATTTTATGAAAGTTTTAATTTTTTTATCCTATTGGATTTTCAACAAAATTTCGAAAAATTTCTAAAAAATTTTAACCAACCTTAAATTTATATGTTTTTAATTTGAATTTTTTTTTTCTGTTAAGGTCTGCTACATGGCCCAAGGAAGTACACAATTTGGCCGAAGATTTCATTGGCAACTACTCCATGATCAACATTGGCTCAATGGAGTTGACAGCGAACCATAACATCAAACAACACGTGGAAGTGATAGAAGATTACAAAAAGGACCAACGGCTCGTCGAATTGCTGAACGAATTGAAGGACGAGCACGGCAACATCAGAAAAACATTGATTTTTGGTGGCACAAAGAGACGTTGTGAGAAAATCACGTCACACTTGAATCGCGTTGGATTCCGTTGTGTCGTTATGCACGGAGACAAATCTCAGAATGAACGCGAAACTGCACTCAAAAAGTTCAGAAATGATTATGCCCCTATTTTGATAGCTACAGACGTTTGCGCTCGCGGCCTCGATGTCGAAGGTAAGATATTTTTTATCATCTCTGTATTTTTACAACTGATAAAATAAAAACATTTTTTTTATCTTTTCCAGGAATTGATACAGTAATTAATTACGATTTTTGTCAAGGTATTGAAGATTACGTGCACAGAATTGGCAGAACCGGACGTTCGACGAACCTCGGACAATCTTTCACC
>NW_026973401.1:0-50000 GCF_036172545.1 Culicoides brevitarsis | reverse complement strand
AATTTGGATTTAGGTATAAACTTAGCTCAAAAAATATTTACCTAATTATTGAAAAAAATTTAATTGTTTATTTAATTTTTAAAAAAATCCTATTTTTTAGATTTTTCCTGACCTATTTCATTAATTTATTTTAAATTTTAAGTGAAAATTAGTAAACAAATATTAAAAATTTAATCTTTTTAATTAAAAAAAAATAATTATTGTATAATTAATATTATTTCATTATATAATTATTTTATTATTTAATTAATTTATTTAATAGGTATTTTAATTTATTTTATTTACAAAAATATTTATTGTTCAAAAATTTTTTAAAAATATTTTTTCTTTATTTTGAACGAAAATTTGCAAGAAACCTCAAATTTAACAAATATTTTAATCTTTAATGAACAAAGGTTTGATTAAGATTTTAGGAATTAATCATTAAAAATTCATCCAAAATGTTGAAGTATAAGAAAATATTCTGGAAAAAATGAAAAAAAGCACAAAAATATAAATTTTGCTGATTTATTAATTTATTACCAACCAAATCAATTTATTTTTTATGAGTGTCCAAAAATATTAAAGAGCGAAAAAATATTTTTTTTTCAATTTTTATTTTTTTTTTAATTTTTAATTCAACCGAGAAATATATTTAAAGATTTTTAGTTTTAAAATGCTTATTTTGTTAAAACTTTAAAAATTTAAAATAATTTTTCTTTTTAAAATTGTTTTTGTATTTCAAAACCATAAAAATTTGTTAAAATTAAAATAAATTATTTTAATTTAAAATTCAGAAAAGTTAAATTTATGACAATCCCGCACTTCACACCGTGCCCAATGTCCAGATTTAATTTTTTTCCAACACAAAACACAAAAATTTGTATAAAAATTACGATAAGACATCTAATAAGTGTGACGTCCACATAATATTATGTGTGAAAATAGCTGTAAGAGTATTAACACATTACAAAAGAAAGAAATTTTTTTGAATAATAATAATAAAAACAATTAACAAGAACGAAAGATGAGGAACAAGCCAAAGTACGATAACTCCTAACTTTACGATCATAATAATAATGATGTTGTTTAAAAAATAATAACTATTTACAATGATTATCACAAATAAACACCAAAAACTTGCTTTGTAATTCTCCTTACCTTTGGGGGGTTTTCTTGAACTTTTATTTTATTTTATTTTTTTTTTTTGTCTTTATCAGGTAAAAAATTCACTTTATTACACTACAGACACTCATTACTGTTTAAAAACTGTCTGTTGATCACTTAATTTCTTCTTTCTCTTTTTTTTTTGTTTAAATTTTTAAAATAAATAAATATTTTGCCAGAAGAGATGGAAGTCGATGTCGTGCTGATGTTGATGTGATGGTGTTGTGACTCTAATTAAATTACGGTTTGCGGCGATGTGTGTAGAAAATTTGTCCCTAAAATACAATATTTTACGATTATGTATCAAAATTGGTTCAAATGTAATTTTTTTAAAAAATAAATCTTGTCGTTTCTTCGTTTTGTGGGGCACGGCAATCGTAGTAGATGTGTGTGCAAAACTCATGCTAAAATCATGCGCGCTGTTTGCGACACAAAAATATCGAATTTTCAAGTGCACTCGCTCGGCATTTCCCACTAGCGGCATAAATTTCATTGAAACCGACACACAAACTCGCCTAATAATTAATGAAAATTCGTGTGACAAGGTTTTATTGGCATTTTATTTTTTTTTTCTGTGTAACGACGATGAACGGAAAAAATTTCCCGCACATCACTCTCGCTCGACGTTAACGTCTACCGCTCTACATAAGTCGTTGAACTGTTTTTTTTTCTCTTCGTCGTCCATCACAGAAAACATAAGCAGCAATAATAACAACATTCTCGCACATAAACAACAACAAAAACATGGAATCATAATTTTTACATGTCACACATCTTTTCATCTCCGTCTTCATCTGTATCACGGTACAGCTTCTCGGCAACACCTCGTACACGTCACACACACAAACCCCCGTGTACGCGTAATAAAATCGATAATTTTGTCGGATGTCCTCGGAGTTATCCGTCTTCCGTTCTAGATTGCGTCCCGTTTGCGTCGGAAATTCGCTTCACACTTCACTCCGATGTCGCTGCCTGACCTTCTGGCACGATTCTGACGGCAATAAAACGCCAAATTGCCATTTTATTGCAGTGCAAAACAAACCAGAATTCCCATCGATGCACGAACGGCAACTTCTTTCTTGTCTCTTTCTTCTTTCGTCGTCGTCGTCGTACACACTTCGATCGTCGCGAAAGCAAAAATGGCAAAAATTATTTGTTTGTTTTAGCACTTTTGCCCATTTCGCCACCCATTTGTCGCGCAACCACGTCTTTTTCGGCATATCCTGAATCCACGATGCCCGTAAAATCCATTCGGACTCGACAATGGCCAACAAAAGTGAAAAAGATTAATCAATTTTGTACGGATTCTGTGTGACCGTAGCTTTTCATCTCATGTTTTTGCCTTTTTTACGTGAATTATCCCCATTTTCCCACGGAATTTTGCACAAACATCTCCTAAATTGCCGCTGGCGTCACTTACGCGCAAATTTTCACACTTTAAATGCGGTTTTAATAAATATTTTCCCGATTTTTTGCAGCGACCGATGATTCCGACGAATTTTTAAAACTGAATCGAGCATCGCTGATTCGTGCAATGGCGGTTCATCGACAATTTTTGACACACGGGAGCTCGAGTGTACCGTACACGGGCACAGAGGTACGTGGAGTTGCCGTATTTACACGTCGTACACGTCAAAAAAAGAAAAGAAAATTGGAAAATCGCAGAAAATTCGCAGGAAATTGGACGAAATCGGGCAATTAGGATGTACAAACAATGCATTTTCATCTTGTTGTATCTGCTGTTGTACGTGCATGGCGACGAGCATAATCACAAGGTAATTTTTGGCTCTTGTGGGACACGTATTTATCACAATTTTTTTTATCTGACTTTTTTTTCGGGGGTTTTTTATGTGAAATTCATCGTTTTTTTCGGGTTTTTCAGTACGAGCAACACGAGGAAGTGGTGCTGTGGATGAACACCGTCGGTCCGTACGACAATCGGCAGGAGACTTATGCGTACTTTTCGCTCCCCTTTTGTGTGGGGACCAAACAGGGCATCTCCCATTACCACGAAACGCTGACGGAGCAATTGCAGGGCGTCGAGCTGGAGTTTAGCGGTTATGACATCCAATTTCGGGACGATACGCCGCAAACGGAGGTCTGCATGGTCGAGTTGAACGAGGAAAAGTTGAAGGCGTTCGTGTATGCGGTGAAAAATCAGTATTGGTATCAAATGTACATTGATGACCTGCCGATTTGGGGTGTCGTGGGCAAGGAAGAGGACAAAAAATACTACATTTACACGCATAAGAAGCTGGATATCGGCTACAATGGCAACCAGATTGTCGATGTGACACTTACGTCGGAGCACAAGGAGCAACTTACCTTGGGAGCCAAAATTAAATTCACGTATGAAGTTAATTGGCGTGCCAGTGACGTCAAATTCAAGAATCGCTTCGACAAGTATCTCGATCCGAACTTTTTCCAGCATCGCATTCACTGGTTCAGCATTTTCAACAGTTTCATGATGGTTATTTTCCTCGTGGGACTCGTTTCGATGATTTTGATCCGGACTTTGCGCAAAGATTACGCGCGTTACAGCAAAGACGAGGAAATGGACGACTTGGAACGTGACCTCGGCAACGAATATGGGTGGAAACAAGTGCATGGAGACGTTTTTCGACCAGCTGCCTACAATACAATGTTCTCGTCGTTGATCGGAACGGGCTATCAATTGACTCTGGTCGTTTTATGTGTGACAATTTTCGCAATTATGGGAGAACTCTACACGGAACGTGGCTCAATGTTGTCCACAGCGATTTTTGTGTATGCCGCAACTGCCCCCGTCAACGGATACTTTGGTGGCTCGTTGTATGCACGCATGGGAGGCAAACGATGGATCCGCCAGATGCTGATTTCAGCCTTTTTGGTACCATCGCTCGTCTGTGGCACGGCATTTTTAGTCAATTTTATCGCAATTTACTATCATGCTTCGCGCGCCATTCCATTTAGCACGATGCTCGTCGTCACGAGTATCTGTATTTTTGTCATTCTGCCGCTGACGTTGGTGGGAAGCGTTGTCGGGCGAAATCTCGATGGCCAGCCTGACTATCCGTGTCGCGTGAATGCCGTACCGCGACCCATTCCGGAGAAAAAGTGGTTCATGGAGCCGATTATTATCATTCTTTTGGGCGGAGTGTTGCCGTTTGGATCTATTTTTATCGAAATGTGAGTTTTTTCTGGCAGATTTTCGTTAAAAAAAATTTTTTAATAATTTTTTTCTCTTAGGTACTTTATCTTCACATCATTCTGGGCCTACAAAATTTACTACGTTTATGGATTCATGTTGCTCGTGTTCGTGATCCTCATTGTCGTAACAGTTTCCGTGACAATTGTGTGCATTTATTTCCTGCTAAATTCCGAGGATTATCGTTGGCAATGGACATCGTTCCTCGCCGCTGGGTCGACTTCAATTTACGTCTATCTCTATTCGTTTTACTATTTCTTCTTTAAGACGAAGTAAGTTTTTTACGATTTTTCAAATTTTCTATTATTTTTTGGATTTTTTTGAAAAAGAGTTAAAACTTTACGAAAAATGATCCAAAAATAACAAAAATTGGTTAAAATCTAATAATATTCCTATAATTTGTCAGTTTTTCATTAAATTTGACACAACATTTTGAAAAATTTAAGATTTGAAATTTTTTAAAAAATTCGTAAGGTCAAAACAATCATCTTAAATTTAATTTCAAGACATTTTATAAGAAAACAGTCAATTTTTGTTACCAATTTTTAATTTTTTAGTTAAATCTCATTAATCTCTCAAAAACTCTTTAAAGTTTTGGTAAAAAAAATCTCAATTTTTAATGAAAATTTATCAATTTTTAGTTCAAAATTTTCTTTTTAATAGTAAAAAATCTTCTTTTTAAATCCAAAATATTTAATTTTGTTAAGAAAAATAATTAAATACCTCAAAAGTATAAATATTTTTAAGAAACTTCATAAAAATCGTTGTAAAAATTGAGAAAAAGTTGTAAAAAAATTTTTTTTTTTAGTGTTTTGAACTTTTTTTTTGACCAAAATGTAAAACAGCTAAAAATTAAAATTTAAAAATTTATCTAAATTTTTTTTTTCTTTTAGGATGTACGGTCTCTTTCAGACGGCCTTCTATTTCGGATACATGGCGCTATTTAGTTTGGCTCTCGGCATCATCTGCGGCACAGTTGGGTACATCGGCACCACCGTCTTTGTCCGTAAAATTTATTCAAATGTCAAAATAGATTAAGTTTCTTAAGAACGTGATTCAAAAAACAAAAAAAAAGGACTAAAGGACACAAAATATAAAGTGAATTTTATTACACACTGTATGTATTTCCTACTAAGAAAAAATTACTGTAACTATGATAAAAATAATATTAATTATAATGAAAAATAAGGAAAAATCTAAGTAATAAACTACCATGATTTTAGAATTAATTGATAGAATGACGTTTTTTTAATTCAATAGTTTTTTTGAAAGGTGAATCTAAATTTTTAATTTTATTTTTGTTTAAATATTTTTTATTACTAAAATGAAAGAAGGTATAAAAATGTTTTTTAAAGGATTGATTTTGTAAAATTTTATGCCAAAAATTAAAAAAAAAACATAAAAGTTTAAAATTTAAAAAAAAAATCAGGCTTAAATTTCTCAAAATAGAAATTTTTTAAAATAATTTAATTTTAATTAATTTTTATTATTTTAAAGGTAATTGAAGGCTTTGAAGCAACTTTGAATAAAAAATATATTTTTTAAGATTTTTTTTTTCTAAAAATTCTTTCTTTATTGATTAAGGTCGGTTAACCATAAAAGCAAGAAATGGTTAAAAATTAAAAAAAAAATCATTAAATTTTTCCAAAAATGCCTAAATGTCGAAAAATTTTTCCATTTTTTTTCTCCTGAATTTCTTAGACGATTTCTGAAATTAATAAATTTAATTGTGTCAACGAAAAATATTTTTCGAGGAGAAAATTCGTATTAAAATATTACAATTTCATCACAGAAATTAATTTAAAAAAAAAACTTAAAATTTTTAAAAAATTTTAAAATTTTAGCCCAAAAAACGTATCTTTTTATGATATATTTTTTTTTATTAAAATTTCGATCTTTTCAAGAAAAAAAAATTAAAATAAATTTAGAGCATCATATTTTTATTAATTTACGAATCAAGTTGTTGACAAAAAAGAGACGTTACAAAAAAAAAAATCTTAAAACTAAGTGAACTGCCCTCAAAAATCGTCTAAAACTTGAATTCTTTGTATTTCTTCTGCGTCTTGCTAGCGGGATCTGTGGTCTGTTGTCGCTTCCGTTTCGACTTTTGTCTGGCAATGTGTTCGTGAATCATGTCCGACAAGTCTTCCTTCTGCAAATGACTCTGATTTTCGCGCATTTGTTGCTCATACCGTTGCGCCATGGCATCGCCATCCATATCGAGTTCCGACGGATCAAGTGCCAACTCAACCATGCCTTCGCGATCGCCCGTTCGTGTCGTGCGCGTATTCATCGCTGCCGAAATATCGTAGACATGCGTCGATGCCATCATATTTGTGCCCAACCGATCTTGCTTCTTCTCCGGAATAACTTGGTACAAAACGGGCGTTTCATTATCTTCCATCTCCGCTTCGATCTTTTTCTTTCGCAACTCGATGTTGTCGGGCGTTTCCATGCCCGGAGGAACGCCACTCGTGAGTCCTGATGGCGTAACGAGACCTTCGGCGGGCGTAACGAGTCCCGTTTCATCCGGTTGATTTGCCAGATCTTCGCCTTCGTCTTCTTCCTCCTCTTCGGATTCGGATTCTTCGGACTCGGATTCAAGTTCGCCCCATAAATTGCGATCGATTTCGTCTTCGTTGACGCCGTTGTCGTTGGGGTTGTTGGTTGTGCCAAAAACGTCGCCATAAAGTGGTTTTCCGCTCTCGTCGACGGGTGGTTTGCCCCAACCGCCGGCGTGATAACCGAAAGAACATCCTTCGGGAATGGGAGCGTTCAATCCGGGGATTTTAAGGTTTGGATACGATGGCGGGGGACCGTAACGCTGTTGAGCGATCAACCATGGCGGCGGAATTTTGTGACAAGCAGGTCCAACGGGCATTCCCAAAGCAGTTCGCAATTCTTCGCTCAAGTCACCGGGTTTCTTTTCCCTCAAACGTGTCTCAAATTCCTTTCCTTCGTAGTACAAGTCACCATGAATCGTCATACGAGGCTTTGTTTGCCACTTGAAAAACGCATCATGCAACTTTTGGTAGTCAATATCGATTTTTCCCATTTTTGGACGAACCCTTTCCCGCATTTTCGCTTTCAAAGTCTTCGCTTCCTCCTTTTCCTGCAACGAAGCACGCATTTCCATGATGCCCGTCTTTTTTATGAACGCCGGCAAGTCAAATGGAGGTTTTTCAATACCGCGTTTGCCTTGTAAATATTTCCTTTTGAAGCACCAGTGACGCGGCACCTGAACAGTATTGCGATGTGCTTTGAGCTGAACGAGCAATTTGGGGTCCCGAGCAGTTACGTCGTGCATTTCGACGACATCCGGGCGTGCAACGAGTTGTTTTAGCTCCGCCACGCTCAAGCGAGTCAATTTTTTGAGCTTTCGTTTGGAGATTTTTTCCTTTCCATCGTCTTTCTTTTCGTCAAGATCTTCGTCGTCCTCTTCCAGGATGCTGTCTTTGGCCTTTTTCGCCTCAGTTTTGTCCGCATTTGGGTCCTTTGGGGGTTCTCGTAGTTTCGTGTCAAGACGGAATGCCTCGAAAACGCGATAGAATTGACGATGCATGGGTGCCAAGTCGGCAATTGTGATTCGCTCGGGCACGTAATCCACTTCAACGTTGTCATTTTCGTCAGTTTCGTCCTTTTCCTTGTCGTCGTCGCCATTTGCGTGACTTTCTCCTCCATTTTCTTGCGAGGCTTTTTCTTGTGCTTCCCTCCGTTTTTGCTTATTCTTCTTTTTTCGGTCTTTTTTGCGGCGATTTTTGTTGTTTGGCTTCGTGTTTGCTGGCGTCGTTACCGTATTTTCCACTTGGTTCTCCTGATCCGAGTCCTCGTCATCGTTCTCGACGTTTTCAATCGTATTCGTGTGAATTCCCAAGTCTTCGCCGAAATCCGTGCCTCGTTGTTCCTTAATTGCCAAGACATCTTCAAGCGCTTTTGGGAGAACGAGAACGTCTTTTTTCGGGGGACCTTGTCTAACTTCCTCCGCCGGCTTCCCTACCTTCAGAGACATCAATGAGGGAATTTCGCCGGGATTGTTGGTGCCTGGGGGAGCCATTCCGGGAGGTTGCATGCCTGGCGGGGGTCCAGACATCATTCCAGGAGGCATTAAAGGCGGCGGAGGACCCGAAAAAGTACCCGGGGGACCAAAATCCTACAAAAAAGCGAATGTTTTTTTATTGATTGTGGTGAAAAGGGAAATTTTTCATCAAAACTTACATCCATGTTCGGATTATCAGACATTTTTTGACGTCTTTCGGTAGATAACTGGTCGAAAAATCCTTATTTTCAATCAAAATTCGTCCAAAAATGCAATTTAATTGTTTATTTTGCAAGAAAATGAGGAAAATTTTTTAATCGAAAAATTGGTTTTGACGTTTCAGCTCGATTTTTTGCTAATTCAAGTCGAAAAACGTCATTTTTTGAAAAATTTCCGTTAAAAATTATCAATTTTCTACTTTTTTTTGAATTTATTTAATTAAAAAAACGTTCATAATTGATGTCAATTAATTTCAATTCGTCGGCCTTTGTTTCAGAATTAGCTTCCCAGAGTCATCGATGGACAAGTTAAAGTCGGATAACACGGAGCGCGTACGTGATGTGATGATTTGTGGTGCAATGACTTTTTTATGGATCCCAAAACAGAACAAAATTATCAGAATCATCGAGGAAAGGGCGAACAGTGGATGCAACAAGAGACTATCGAACAACGGGACGACACTAGTTTTCGGGTCTGTTAACCAGTACCAGGCTCCAATTGAAATGGAAATTGCTGCTGTCACTAAAATTACTAAAAAGAAAATTTTTAACGTGATTTTTTTTTTGGGAAAAATTGAATTTACTTCTAAAACGCAGCGTGGAGGGCTGCAAACAAGCAATCACTTCCGTTAAACGTCTCTCGAATGCTTTGAGGTCTAAAATTAAAAATTAAAAAATTTTTTTTTCAAAGTGATGCCGATTAAAAAAGCATTTTTGATGAAAAATCGATGGAATTTTTGTACCTTCGCATGCTGTTTGTTCGAGCGACATGTTGGAAAATGCGGTTTTCGTCTAAAAAGTTAAAATTTTGAGCTATTTTCGTGGGATTTTCTTTTACATTTTCCGAAGTCGTCGTGAAAAATCGTTTGTTTACATCGGTACTGTCTTCGTGCGAACCTCAATCACGCATGGCTACGGTTTTCCCGCGTGAAATGTCACCGTTTTCGCGCAAAAACAACCCACGGCGTGGAATAATGTACGAGAGAAAAGGTTGCCAAGCGATTTATAAGAACGCGATTTTCAAATAGCTCTCGAAATTTGTTTATTTCTTATTTACACACCGTTCCAAACCGCAAAAAGTGAGTGTTAAGCGAACATTGAGACGTCTGCGGACACAATAAACGTAAAATTCGTAGGTTCTAGCCGGTCTCGGATGTGTGAAAGAATTTTTTGCAAGTTTGTCCGGTCGTAGTCCATACAGATGCAGATTTTCGTGCCGTTCACCATATAGGAATTGTTCCTTGTAAGAAAAAAATCTCGCGAAACTAACAACAAAGTGCACGGGAGCGTTGTTGTTTTCCTTGGGACCGTGTGCGTGCGGATCGGGGAACCAAGTGCGAGATACGCAGTGCAAAATTAGTGCCGTCATGTAAGTGAAAAATGCATGCAGCCCGCAAGTAAGACGTCGGGCGAGAGAAAAAACGCGAAGAAACAAGATCCGTGTGTGTGCCAGGGAGCGCAAGGAGGAAACTCGAAGCGACATGAATGATCTTTTCGGGGTTTTGCGGGATCCGAAGGGGACAAAAAGCGAAAAAAATTTGTTATGGCATTCATATTTCGTACATATTATCTCCGTGTGTGTCTCTCATCATCTCCTTTTTCAACAAGCAAGCAATTCAAATGGGTGTATGTGCGCGTGGATGCCATAGACGACGCATACCTCCGTGCGACGACGACAGCGAACGAGTGTAATGTGTAAAGTGAACATATTGCCTCGGCCGTAGTCGACGAGTGTATGAGCGAGTTTGTTGAAAAAAGTGTATGTGAAGGCAGACGGGTGACGTTGGCCATAGCAAAAATGAAACGTCAAACGCTGTGTTTTCGCCAAGTACGTGAAATCGACACACGACAGCTCTTGTGTGGCTCGAGTTGTAATCAGCAATTATATTTTTGTGCATTATTTTTAGTGGAAATAAATAGTTTTTGTGGGTTTTTACACACACGTGCCTTTTCTTGCGGTCCTCTGGAGCGCCCGGGAGCCGAAATGCGCTAAAATAACGCGAAAAACACCGAGAATTCACACTTTTTCTGCTCGACCTATTTCGCAGCGGTCCGATTCTCAGGTGTTCCTTGTGTTGTCATGTTTGACGACAAGCAAAAAGATCATTCATAAGTTCTTTTTTCCTCCACACACACATATTTTGTGCAATATTGTGCCTTAACCATGAATTTAGACCAGGTACTGACGAACTACGACGAGAACAAGGTCAAGGAGCTCCAAAACACCCTCGAGAGCCAGCTCGATCAACGTATCCACCAGCAGCAGCAACAGCAGCAGCAACAACAGCAACAGCCACACTCCACACACAGTTTCACAAGTGGCACTAATTCGTATTTTAGCTCGCATAGCAGTAGTGATAATGGCATTTTCACCTATAACAGTAGCAACGCATCATCACAACACGCAAGAAGTAACAATTATCACTCGTCACCGTATTTGCTGCCGCCACAACAACAACAACAACAACGGCCAGACCATTTCGCGCATCGGCTAGACTCGCAGCAGCAGCAGCACCATCATCACGCGTATCAGCAGCAGTCGTCGCCGCACCATCCAAAGTTCAACGGAGGCAACGTTGGCAACGGCGGAGGCTATTTAGGTGGAGCCAGTGCTGGTGTTATGCATCACCAGTTCTCGCCGCAGCATCCTCATTACCTCGGCAGTGAACAAAATAACAATACAAAGACATTTAGTAATCACATAAACGCGAATACAAACCCAAATAGTAGTAATAATAACAGTAACAATACGAATAACAGTGGTGGTGATAGTGTAAACAGAAGTATTTATCATCAAAATAGTAATAATAATAATAGTTTTAATCACTACAACAACAACAATAATAATCAAGATATCAATAACAAAAATACAAGTACGGCAAACAAAAGTCATTCTAATATGCCAACAAATGAGCCCGTTAAACTGGTGTACCCAGTTTCGGGCACGGGAACCGCCACAAATAGCACGACAATTGTCACGGGCGGGCAGGCGGGGCAGGCGCACCATTTGCCCAATGGCACCATCAGTTTGTCACAGATGACGGGACCGCCGGGTTCGGGCGGTGCCACGATCATTAGTTCGCCTGCGGGACTTGTGAAAACGGCGGGACACGGACCGGGGATCCCGCAAACGCTCATCATCAAAAATCCCCAAGGAATTATGACGTCGAGTGCACCCGGAATGGTTACGATGACCAAAACGATGAATAATCAGGTGAGTTTTTTTTTTGCATTTTTTTTCTGTGTGAGGAGTGTTTTTTTAACCATCGGGGAAGTTGGAATGGCACTTAACTGTTTTTTTAATGCACTTTTATTTGGGTTTTATTTTTTTGGTTTTCCTATTTTTTTCTAAATTAACAAAAAAAGGTCGCTTTAAATTTATTTCAAATTATTCGTTGATGAATTTTTGTTTCATAGATTAAAAAGAAAAAAAAAATAAATAAAAAAATAAATACTTTTGAATATTTAAAAAAAAATTAAGACAACAAATTGTAATTCATAAAAATGAAAAAAAAAAATTTAAGGATTTCAAACATTTTTGAAATAATTTTTAAATTAAAAATATTTTAAATTAAAAAATAATTTTCAATTTGAATTTATTTTTTTTTTTTTCATAAAAAAATATTTTAAAATAATTCAAGATTTGTAAAAAATTTAATTTTTTTCATCAATGTAAAAAAAATGTATATTAAAAGTAAAATTCTTTTAAAAAAATTACTTTATTTTAACAACTATTGGCTTTTTACTTATTTTTTTTTTTATAAATTTTTATTTTTTTTCAAAAATAAATATGAAAAATATAAAAAAAAATTTTTTTTTTAAATAATGTAAGAAATCAAATATTTGAAAATAATTCGAAAAAAAATTAAATTATTAAAAAAGACAAAATTAAATTCTAATTTTAAATTAATTTTTTTTCAATTATTTTTTTTACTTTTTTTTTAATTTTTTTCGTTTTCGATTAAAAATAAATTTAAAGCGGCCCAAATTAACAAAAAAAAAAAATAATTTTAAATTTTATGTTTATCGAATTATTGGAGATTTTCTAAAAAAATTGCACCTATTCACGATGTACAAAAAAAAATTGTTTAAAAAATTGATTGTCCTGTAAAATGTTGTGTCCATTCCAAGTGCCCTCGTACGTGCTAGATTTTTTGTGTAGTTTGTTACGATTTACGACGAATTTTGCTTATATATTTTTTGTATTTGTACTCTCATTAGGGTCAAACTAATCTGGTAGGCACTCCAATGCTACAAACTGGAAATTTCCAGATAGTTAATGTTCCACGAGCAAATGCACCTCAAACACAAAATCACCAAACACAGCAGAAAACAATCGCTGCTGTGCCGCCACGTGTTGTAATTGGTAGTACACAACTTCCTGTTGGTGCACGACCAGCTAACTCAACTGTAGGCTAGACTTTTTATTACATTAAATTTTTTTCTTTTGTTTTTTTTCAATTTTTCACAACCACACCTTTCGTGATTTTTAATGCAATTTCTTTCTTGTTGTAGACTCTTACACTAAGCGCCTTGCAAAGTCTCCAGGGAGGTCAACCGGGCCAAACGATTTTGGTCAAGTCGGACAACGGGCAGTACCAGTTGCTGCGGATCGCACCTCCGCAGGGAGCGCAACAAGTGGCGCCTGGCGGAACACTGACAACGACGTCCGGCAATCAGACGATACGATTGCAAACTGTACCAGCTGTAAGTAGATTTGCCGGTCCTCCGTTAGCACTCCGTAAAACTATTACAGTATCACAAGCACAATCGAGTACTGCAGTTGCACAACAACAGGTGAAACTTTCGAGCAAGCCAAGTCAAAATGTAATGAATGTCACTCCAAAAAGCTTTTTTTTTCTTCAATTTACTTAAATGTCCTTCATTTGAAACTTTTTTTTTGTTATCTCACGTGATATTTTGACTTCAGTTCTCTCTTTTTACGAAAACCGTACATGAGCATGGCATCATTTTATTTACAAATTATCAGTTTCCCTGTTGTTAAGTATAGAAAAATATTATTTTGCATGCAAATCACTTTCAAAATTATTTTTTTTACCCGACTAATCGATAAAATTTGCCTTTTTGCAGCAACCTCAAGCTCCCCCGGGAACAATTATCGTGTCGTCATCGGGTCCCGTAGTCACATCGTCTGCCCTTTCCAATGCAGTTCAAACGGGACAAGCATCACAGGCCTTACAACAGCAAAATAACATGGCACAGCAACCGCCGCAGCTGCAGTCGACAGTCAATGCAACGACGGCGGCGCCAAATCGTACCTCACAAGACAATTCCAAAGAAAAATGCCGAAAATTTCTGACAAATTTGATCGAGTTATCGAAGCGGGAACCATCGACGGTCGAACGGAATGTCCGTACGCTGATCCAGGAGCTGATCGATGCGAATGTCGAGCCCGAGGAGTTTTGTGAGCGTCTCGAGAGGCTTTTGAATGCCAGTCCACAACCGTGTCTCATAGGATTTTTAAAAGTTTGTGCTTTTCCGTGAGGAATTCTGATTAGATTCTAATGTTTTTTGCATTTCTTATAGAAAAGTCTCCCACTATTGCGACAATCGTTAGTCACAAAAGAGATTGTAATTGAGGGAATTCAGCCACCAACGGCACAAATTGCGTTTGGAGGAGGCACAGCAGGCACGATTCCGGTAAGTTTCTTTTTATTTTCGTGAAAAATGTAAAAATTTTCTTCTACTAAAAAAAAAAATAAAATTTAAAAAAATTAAAATTATTAAGAAAATATTCTTAAAATAAAAAATTAGTTAAAAAATTAAAAAAAAAAATTAATAATAATTTATGAAATATTTTGGAGAAGAAACTCAAGTTGAAATACCAATTTCATATTTTTAAATTTTTTAAAAAATTATTTAAAGCCATTTTTGGCAAATTTAGACATTTTTTTGGCTTGAAAGTTAAAAATTTTATTAAAATTTTTGTTTTTGAGCTTTTCCATATGTTTAAAAAAAAATAAAAAAAAAATATTTTAAGCAATTGTTCATAAAAAATACTTAAACATCTTTATTTTTTTCCAAAAAATTTATTTTAAACTTTTTTTTTTAATTTTTCATATCAATGAGATTTTATTTTAGTTTTTTTTCCAAAAAAAAAAAAAATATTATGAAAAGTTTTTATTTATTTAGGATACCTAAAAAAAACCCAAAATATTGAAAAATATTAAAAAATTGTGTTATTTTATATCAAAAAAAAAAAAAAATTTATTTGAATTATCCTATCTTCATAAAAAAAGTTTTGATCAAAAATTTTAAAATTATCTAAATAATTCATAATTTCAAAAAAATTAATCAAAAAAAATTAATTTCAGGCTCAAATACGTCCCGTGGCACAAGTAGGTAACATGGGTCAAACGCAAATCCGGATGATAACGCAACCGACGAGTGTGGCAACGACGCCCGCCATTTCGCGCATCGGTCAAACGACGTTGCGACAAACGACGCCGATCCGGATACAGGGCACGGCGACACAGCAAACGCACCAGCTGCAAAGTGGCCCGCGACTCATAACGAATGCACTGCGTCCCGGCACGGCGACTCTCGTACAAAATGCAACAGCTGCAAGTGGCAGCGTTACCATTGGAAGTACAACAATTCAATCAACACCACCTGCCTTACATCCCGTTAGTGGAGCCGCGATATCACAGGTAAGCCGATCTGGAATGCCGATCTAGACCTAGAAATCATAGAAAAAACCGTAGAAACCCCTTAATTTATTATTTTTTAAATCACCCATTAACCCGAACTCACTCGAGTTCACCATTTTTCTAGCTGTTAGTAATTTTGTAGTATTTTAGTTCTTTAATTAGTATTTTATTATTGAAAATTCAACCGAAAACAAGTAGTTGCTTACTCATCAAAATTTTTTTGGATGTTCCCAAAACAAAATTTTTTGCTTTTAATTTGCTTTGTTGTTGAAAATTTAGTTTGTTGAATTTTAGTAAATTTTATATTCAACTTTTTTCGAGTACGCAAGTACTCGCTGAAGTAAAAAATGCATGGAACTCATTGTTGTTGTTATTAAACTACATTTATTGCTGTTATTTCTTATTCATACGTTCATTTAATTTTTTTTTATTACGAGATTTTATTTTTTTTTTTTAAAGAATCTGACGATATGAGTAAATTTTATTTAGAATTACGACCGCATTCTTTTCTTTGCTTTTGTAGAATTCGGGATTTTTTTCATTCTGAGGGATTTTCTGAGCTTTCATTTGAACTGAAGTCACATTTTTGAGTCGAGATGTGATTTCGGTTTTGTAGATTTTTTCCGTTGAATTTTTTGCATCCCATTTTTGTTCGATTGTTGGTTCATTTTTTATCCAAGAAAAATGAGAGAAAAACCAAAAAAAAATGTCTTTGTTGTAGATTCGGGCTACGACGGGGACCCTTCAAACGCGTCCCGCACAAACTTTGCAAATCCGAACTTCGAGTACGTCATCGAGTGCGCCGGTACTAAAAGTTCAGACGACACCGAAAACGGTGACGACGCCTGTGATCCGTGTGCCGAACAGCGCTCCCACGACACAGGTGCTAGTTAGTAGTAGTAGTAAGAGTCAAGGGTCCACACCAAGTTTAATAACAGCAACAACAACAACAAACAATACCTCCAAAACATGCTTAACTACCATTTCTCCCGTGTCCACGACCTTAAATAATAAATCAATTACTACAAAATCACAACAGCAGGTGTCCGCGTCCTCCGCACCATCATCCGCATTATCATCTCTCTCTACCACTCACCACCATCTAAGTAATAGTCAAAGCGTTAGTCATCAAAAACATACATTTCCAAAGGAACCGAAGGAGCGCAAAGCCTCGACATCTGCCGCTGCCGCCTCCTACTCGTCCATGTATGGCGACGACGACATCAACGACGTGGCGGCGATGGGTGGCGTCAATTTGGCGGAGGAGTCGCAACGCATTCTCGGACAAACGGAATTTGTTGGGACGCAAATTCGGTCGTGCAAAGACGAAGTTTTCCTGAATTTGCCGGCGCTGCAGCAGAAAATCCGGGCAATTGTCGCCAAGCATGGGCTGGATGAGCCGAGCAACGAGGTAGCCGTACTAATATCGCATGCGACACAAGAGCGATTAAAAAATATTGTGGAAAAATTAGCGGTCATTGCGGAACACAGAATTGATATTATTAAAGTAAGGCTTGAATTTTGCTAAAAAAAAATATTTTTTCATTAATTTTTAATTTTTTTTTTCAGGTGAATCCGCGATACGAAGTGACAAAAGACGTCAGAGGACAAATAAAATTCTTGGAAGACTTGGATAAAGCCGAACAAAAACGCCACGAGGAACAGGAACGTGAGATGTTGATGCGTGCCGCCAAGTCTCGATCTAAGACTGAAGATCCCGAACAAGTGAAGCTCAAACAAAAGGTAAAAAAATCACCTATTTCTTAATTTTTTGAGAAAATTTTAATTTTTCAAGTATCAAATATCTAAAAATAGAAATTTTTAAATTTTTGGTTTAATTTCCAACTAATTTTCAACACAAAATATCTAAACTTCTGTAAAAAAGCACTTCAAAATTAAATGTTTTCTTAAATTCAATTTTTTTAGTCAAAAATGTTCAATTTTCTTAAAGAAAAATCTTTTGATTTTAAAATTTGATACAAAAATCTATATTTTTCATTAAAAACATATTGAAAAATGTACTTTTTAGACTTTTTTTTACAATTTTTTGAGTATCAAATATCTAAAAAATAAAAATTATTAATTGTTTTTGGTACAATTTTGACTAAATTTTAATAGAAGATATCTGAAATTTTCAAAAAAGTCAGTTTAAAAGTCAAAATTTTTTTATTTTTCCATTTTTTGTGAAAAATATTTTATTTTTAAAGAAAAAAAAAATTAAATTTTCAAATTTGATGCACAAATTTATGCAAAATCTTATGAAAACCTATCGACAATGGTACATTTCACTCGATTTCCCTCCTATTTAACGCTTTTTCATTTTTTTGATACCTTCAAAATTTGTATTTCAAAACCAACTAACCAAAAAAATCCTTTAAATTCCAGGCCAAGGAAATGCAACGTGCTGAAATGGAAGAATTACGTCAAAGAGATGCAAATTTAACGGCCCTCCAAGCTATTGGACCAAGAAAAAAGCCTCGACTAGATGGAGATATGTCAAGTTCGTCCAGTGTAAGTATTGAAATTTTCCTAATTTTGTACAAAAAACTAATTTAATTTTTAAAAATTCTAGTCTGGCTTATCGGGAACTGGTAGTTTTAGCAAATCATCAACCACAACACCACTGAGACCTCGAATAAAACGTGTTAACTTACGTGATATGCTTTTCTACTTGGAACACGAAAAAGATAGTTGTAGAAGTACAATGTTGTATAAAGCATATCTCAAGTGATTATGGATGGTAAGGTGTATTATTACGATGAAAATATAAAAAAAAGAAAAAAAAATCAATTAAACGCGCCTGTTTCCAAATTAAAAATTAGAAAACTTTTTTTTTTGTTAATATTTAGTATTTTATATGTCACACTTTTGCGTTATTATTAAAAAAAAAATTGGTTGTAGGATGGAGATATTATTTATGAATAAGAAGACCGATCATTAATTTTGAAATTTTTTCACGGATCGCACTACCAGAAAAAAGTAAAAAATCAAGTATATAAGAAAAAAAAAATAAAATATAAAGTCACGTGTCTTTTAAAACCCTTAAAAAGAAATAATTTTTATCAAAAAAATAAATATATATATGAAAAATGAAACAAACCTTAGCAAATAAATCAATATAAAAATGTATAAAATAATTATAATTTAAGTATCTAATAGAGAAAAAAAACAAAACATCAAAGATAAGTCTTGTCTGTTGTCTAGTAATATTTCATACACACAAATGGCAAAATTATTATTATTTAGTTCTGTTTTTTAGTTAGTAGAAAAGTTTAAATTTATCACTGCAAGCTCATTAAAAATAATAAAATAGAGTGAAAAATTCCTAAGTTCACGAAAAAAAAGTGGAAATTTTTTTATATGGATGGATTTTACTAGTTATAAATTGGCATTATAATTAATTATTTAATTTTAGCGAAGAAATAAACAAAAAAAAGAAAAAATCTATATTTATATTTACCTACATATATATTATATTATATATTAAACCCATCCCCTCACACAATAAATTCATAGAAAACTATTTCTTGAACCTTGTCATGTTTCTTTATTAATTATATTATTATTATTATACACATTCAATGTACAGAGATAAATAAAAAACAACAAAAAAGTAATAAATAATATAAAAAAGGAAATAAAAATTAACATTAATAGTAAAATAATTAAAACAAAAGAAGCTATTGATAATAAAATTATTAAAAGAAGATATAAAAAAATGTTTTTTATTCAAATTTAATTAATTTATTCAAATTATTTAAATTAAATTAATTAAATTAAATTAAATTAAATTAATTAATTGAAAAATTTCATCAATTTTTTGGTCTTTTTCCATGTTTTTTCAAGGAATTTTCAAATTTTTTTTAAAAAATAATTTAATTAATTTAATTTTTTTTCAAAAAAATTTATTTTTTTTGTTTAATTTTTTTAAATTTTACCAAAAAACTTAATTTTAATTTAATTTAAAATTAAATTAATTTAATTATTTAGTAAAATTATTATTTTTAAAGCCTTAAATTACCTTAAAAATTAATTATGTTTTCTCTTACCTTACCTTTGAATTTTTTTCCTACTTTAAAAATTCAAGAAAATTTAAAATAAAACAAAATTTTGCGTTTTCGCGACATTATACATTGAGCTACATGCTTTATTCTCTATTTTCCATACATTTCGTAACTTATCACTATAGATTATAATTATTTTTTTTAAGTATTTTTAATTATTTTAACTGTAAAAAAGCTTATTTTGCGCCAACTTTCTTCACGGAAAGCCTTTTCGTTCACATGTAAGTGGCAGTTTAGTTAAATTTTTTTATTATATTTCTGCAAAAATACACAATTTTTTCGATTATTCACAAATGTTTTAAATTTTAAGCAGTTTTTTAGCTAATTTTTTTTTTGAATAGAAGCTAAGAAGCGAGTTAAATTTTTAAAAAATTTATTTATTTTTTTAAAGTTTAAAATTTTGTTCGAGAAATTAAAAATTATTTTTTTTACAAAAGTTGAAAATATTAAAAATAAATTTTTTAACGTTGATTTTTGATAAAAAACAAAAAATAATTGTACATTTATCCCGTAGTAATAATAATATTCTACCGTTTCGGGTCTATGATTCTGATGAATTTTCGTTTTTTTTTCTGTAACGAAACTAATTATTCTACCACGATTCTTCTTCATACATTTAAAATATCACAAAAAGCCAGCAATTCAAGCTTTCACGTTTATTTTTTACTTTCGTGCCGCGGCAATCTGTAGTCGTCGCACTTCCGATTCGAGTTCTTTGATGCGTTTCTCCGAGCAGTTAAGCAACTTACGCAAGCTTTTTACCTCATCCGACTGTTTCATGTAGGCTTTGCGAAGCTGTTATCAATGAATATTCATGAAAAAAAAAATTTTTTATAAATTGAATTTTTTTTACCTCATTTTCCGAGTTCATCTGGTTCAAATTCTCCAACGAACTGTTACGAGAGTTGTTTTTTTCGACGTTGCTCAGTAGGTTGTTCTGCAAATTGTTAATGTCTTTGGTATTTTGTGTGATGCCATTGACGGGTTGCTTCTCGCCGAAAATTGCCTGCAACTGATGGAATTTTGTGCTTTGGTTTGTAGTTGTTTTTTGATTTTTATCGGTAATCTTAGACAAGTACAATACGACACAACATTTAATTTAAAGGACAAAAAACATGAAAAAAGAGGCAAGCAAATGAATAAAAGTTATTTTGGAAGCGATTTAAGCTGATTTCGGTGTGGAATTTACCTGTTGCGGACGATAATCGATGGTTGTGGATCGCGAAAGGAATTCAAATTTCTTCGAAGTGTTGTCGATGGTGCGTAAAATGACATTTTTCTCGTTTTCCTTGTTGTCCTTGACGTGATTCTCCTCGATTTCGGTCGTACTGATGACCATACTTTTGCGCATCGAGGGTTTCCGGATGATATTTGTCTCCTTGTACAACGTTTTGTTCTCAATGTCGAGCGTTGTGTGACCCGTGTGCATCGACATGAGTGTCGGTTGTGCATTTCGCTTCGTATGGAACCATTCTTTCGCCGTAAGAGCTGCTTCGGGTGCCAAAGTATCCGGATACAGGTCCGCCTGGAAAAGTGTCGACTTTCTTGGCACAATCATCGAAATTGGTTCGCAAATATTTCCCGTTGCATGCAATTTGTAGAACCGAAAGACCTCGCATTGTGCCACATTGACGCCGCGTTTCGGCAAAACACCGAGCGCCTTTTGCGGATGTCCCGACAGGAATTGACTGAGATAGTAAATGTACGGTGCCTCATCCACGACTTCGTAATAACGGATATTGCCGTCACCTTTTCCCGCCAAATAGAGCATGTGCGTATCGGGATCGTAGTACGGGATGAGAATCCCGCTGGAATTGTCGATTTCTTCGCGGATCAGGGGTTTTTTCAAGTCATGTTGGTTCCACAAAGCGTACTGTCGACCGGAATGACGCGAAAATCCGGTGGTCAAGACGCGATTATTCTCCAAAAAGACAACTTTGGAGCATTTGGTGCCTTCGTGAGCTTGCGCTTCGGACACAACGATGCCAGAACGGGGCTCAATAATGCGCAATTGTTTGTCTTTCGACGTTGTGGCAATGAGAGAGCCATCTCGGTTGATCGCCAAGCAGTAAATCATGTCGCTGTGACAATTAATGACGTTCAAAATTGCATTCTGGTTGGAGTTGGAAATGTCCCAGACGATGATGAGGTGATCGAAACCAGCACTGATGATGACATCACTTGCCGTTGGGTGCCATTCAATGTGCAAAATTTTGCGTTTGTGGCCCGTTAACTCGACAACGCTCTCCGTTAGGTTGGAAGTTAAGCCTCCTTCGGGAATGGACCAGATGCGAATCTATGAATAAAAAATATTTTTTACATTTTAAAAACTGATTTCAAATTTAATTTTTAAAATTCGAGCAAAATTAAAAAAAAAATAAAATATATTAAATAAAATTAAAAATATTTTTAAAATTATTTTAAATATTTTAATATCAAATTTATTTTAAAATTTTTTTTTTGCTTGGTCTTGGGTATTTCTTTTTAAATGTTTTAAAAAATTTTTTAAATTTGTTTTAATTTTTTTTTTGTAATTTTTGTAATTATTATGAATTTAATTTTAATTTTTTTAATAAAAATTTTAATTTATTTCATTAAAAAAATAAAATAAATATTTATTTAATTAAATTTAAAAATAAATTCCTAATTAATTTTTAATAAATTTAAAATAATTTCGCTTGAATTAAGAAAATAAAAATTAATTAATTAATATTAAATTAAATAATTAATTAATTAAATAATAATTGATTATTTTTTTAAAATTAATTTTTTTAAATTTTTATTAGGAAAAATATTTTAAAAAATTTGTAAAAATATATGAGACAAATTTTTAAAATAAATTCAGAAAAATCTTTAAAAAATTAGAAAAAAAAACTTACTGTGCAATCATCTGATCCAGACGCAATCATATTATCATTGAAGGGATTCCACTTGAGATCCGTTACAGCACCATTATGCCCAATCACTTTGCAACATTGGAAGTCAATGCGTCCCGTGAGGTTCATAGGAATGACCACAAAAGCCGATTCCGACACAATAGCCAGAAATTTCGGATTAACGGCACACAAATTGCCATCATTGCCACTTCTGACCATGCTGATGTCCGTGTAACAGGCTTCCTTTTTCGACGGAACTCCATAGACATGCCGGAATTTCGAAGGTCGGATGCCACGAAACCATACCTGTGAAACGAAATTCAACGTTTAAAATGATTTTCTGCCAAAAACGAGCAACATTGAACATCAAAACTACAAAAACTAAAAAAAAATGAAATAAAAATTCACAACCAACCTGAGAGTTTGTCATGATGAACGATTCAAGCGACGAATTTGAAGCTTTTAAAGCGAGCAACAAAGCTTTATTTTTTTTTATTGACGATCAATAATTTTTTCGTTTTGATGAAAATCACAGGGAAGTCATGCGAACAAAGAGGCTACGAAAATATTACTAAAAAGAAATAAAATATAAAATAAAATAAATTGAAAATAAAATTTTTCATGTCAAAATTCATCAAACAAAACTACAAAATCATAAAATTCTACGCTATCTAGGCAAAGTTTTATCAATTTTCTTCAAGACAGCTCGTTTTTACGTTCAATTCGGTGCACAATAAATCAACAATCAAATGACGCGAGCACATGTCAATCATCCTTTCATTCAGTTTTCACATCGAGTCACCATCGCAACAATTTAGCGGCATTTTTTGTTATGAAAAAGGCGTAAATCGAGCTAGACGAGCCCAAGGAAGTCATAAAATGAGCAAATATCGCTTTTTTATGCAGAACAACAATCAATATTTAGCACAATGACACGCTCGTAAAATTTAACGGCGCAAATATTTGCATAGCCGTGAATGAAGCCCTCGTTTTAGCGGATTTGCTGACAAGGTGACACAGAAAAAAAAACACTTTTTTAGCGATTTTTTAACTACATTGACCAACGACATTTATAATAAATATACTTTTTAGTCTCAATATACATAAAATAAGTTAGCTTAAGTCAAAAACTTTTGGAGATAAATACATTCGAGGCGGTTCTTTGGCAATAATTAATTCCCAAAAAAAATTCTTAGATTGCTTTGACAGTTCTGAAATTCATGAAAATTATTTTTTTTTAATTTTTAGCAATTTTTTTCTACGATTTTTTTTTTTTGAATTTAATTTTTTATAAATTTTTTGTGTTTAAATCCATTAAAATATATTTTTTTTTAAAATTATTTTAGGCTCTTCAGTAGAAGAAATCAGTGAGTTTTAGAGTTTAGCAAAACTTGTCAAAATAAATTAATAAAATTAAATTAAAAAAAAAATAAAATAAAATAAAATTAAATTAATTAAAATTAAATTTAATTCTAAATTAAATTAAATTTTTAAATTTAAATTAAATTTAATTAATTTAATTTAATTAAAATTAAAAAAAAAATAATTAAATTCAAAATTTCTTACGAAAAAATTAGTCAAAAATAAAAACGAAAAAATTAAATTTAAAATTAATTAATTAAAAAAATTAAAATAAGAGATTTGAAAAAAAATTAAAAAATAATAATTGAAATAAATAAAAAAAATATTTTAAGTACAATCCAATTAAAAATTGTTAATTTCGTCAAAAATTGAAATTACAAAACCTTTTTTGTTAATTTTTAAAAATTCATAGAAAAAAATTGACCTATTTCTATCATTTTCAATGAGTTTCAGAATTTTTAAAGCAATTCGAGAATTTTTTTTGAACATTTTAAGTGCAAAAAATTCAAAGCGGTGAAGTTTTGTTCTGCAAAACCGTAGCCTGGCTGTGATGTTTAATGACGATATCGCACTGCGTCTGTTCCCACGGCTCTCCATCACACTGCACCGGAAGCGGCGACAATATTTTTATGCGAATTTCCTTCGCAACGCCCAGTCTCACCGGCTTACTCAGGCCCACTTGCAGCTGCGCGATATGGAATGACGAATTAATACCATAAACCTCCAACAGCCCGTCGGAGAAACTTTGAGTGTGTTCCTCGTCTGGCTCCTTGCTCAAGTCATACAAATGCACGCCGGCTCCCCAACTATCGATATTCGTGATAACGACAGATTGCAGCTCCGGCAACGTTTCCAATCGCTCGCCATCGAGCCATAATTCAACTTTTTTCTCGAGTTCGAAGCAGTCTTGTTGCAGCACTTGATGGCCGCCGTAGAAGAGGTACAAGAGTTTATTCACGACGCGACTACTGAAGATGTAAAACGCGCTATCACGTGCTTTGTGGAAGTTTAGGGTAACGAGGGCATCGACGCCGACACTGAAATAGTTGTACATGAAGAACGTTTGATGGCGCCGCGTTCTCAAGGGAATTCGCGTGGATTTGTTTACACTAATTTCCCATCGGTCGAGTGGGACGGGCACTGCGGTGCGTACTCTTTGTAAGAATTGAAGCGGTTCACAGTCAGCGGCAGCTGCTTCGCCCCATCCAAGCACTCGAGATAAATCGTTGCCCGTTCCTAATGGCATAATTCCCACTTCAGCGTTCTCGATGCCCAGGGACTGGATTGTATTTAATACCCAACCAACAGTTCCATCACCGCCTGCCACTAAAATCTTGCATTTGACCGGATTTGCGATAATTGCCCATTGGAGAGCGTCATTCGGACCATGAGAACCGATTTCCATGACTTGCAGGGGATTCAGCAACGCTCGGTACGTCGAAACGATCTGACTTCCTTCTTGACTGCCGCTTTTTGTGTTCGAAATAATTATCAAAGGTGACCAATTCGGCGTTTCTGGCGGATTTAAACCCGTCAAATGGAGTTTTGGGGCACCTCGAGTACGTGAAACCACCATCGCGCTCGGTGGGACAATCAAATCTTTGAAGGAACCAAAATCACATTCCTAAAAAAAAATTTTTTTTTCATTCCTATCGATTTTTTGACGAAAACAAAAAAAAAATCTTACATCTTCTACAAACTCAAAACAATCGGTATGAGCGCATCGTTGACACCAAGCACACCGAAACCCAAACAACCCGGGACCCGTTTCCTGACTTTCCATGTCCTCCTTGCAGATGTAACACTCCATATTGGCGGGCAAATTTCCGTGCACCCATAAATGCTCGTGCGGTTTGGCGCGTTCCGATAATCTTTTCTCCTTGCATGGCAGCATCTTTTCTGCCTTTTTTACGCAGGCAACGTCACAACAAATGCCACAGCATTCGCAGAAGATCCCATTCGAAGGCACCATTATCTCGCAAATGGAACAAAAGACAGACGTCTTCAGGAGTCTTATTGTTCGCCATGAATGCTTTTTGTTGCGATATGACTCATACAAGTAAATTGCGTCTTCATTGAAGAATTTTCCAGTTAGCCATAAAGTGCAAAGTATCACAAACACCGAGAGACTGACGGATAACGAGTTGACTTCCCAGATCATGGTAACTTGGAGATGAGTTTTGTGTCTTTTTAACGAGGTTTTGTTGGTTTTTTACATTTTTTTTCTTGCGATTTTAGGAGAATGAAAACAAAACTGCAGAATAATGAATCACAATACGTTAATTCAACGGTATCCTACGTCGCAATTTGTGGCATGTGATTTTTTTGAATATGTTGAACGTTTATTAACGGTAGAAATTTGTTCGTGTTCCATTCGTAATAGAGAATTTTGAATTTTATGGGAGTTTCAGACTCTTATTTTTAAGTAAAAGGACTTTTTGCCTCTTGAAAATTCGTATGGTTGAAGTTGAATTTATTTACATGCACAAGAGTAGATGTTGGCTCATATGTCTCATAGTTAGTTCTTCTAAAGGGCACAATAATTGTTTCAGTGTAACGTGCTGAGTCTCTGCTGCGTATTTTTTTCATACAATGTCGTTTGAGGTAAAATTTAATGTTTTACTTCTTAAAATTTCAATCAATTTCTACGATATCAATTGTTGAAATTTCGTCGATACTCAAATTTGTGTCGTTTAACTAGTAAATATTCTCGACAACAGACCAACTGTCGATGGGACAAACAATTTTTCACTTTGTCTTGATCAGTATAAAGCTTTTTCGTCAAGATTTCATACACAGTCATGATAATTTTCCTCACAACAAGTGCTATACCTTCAGTTTATCGATTTGATGGCTATATTGATGTTATTATTGCATAATTTTTTATGCCTTAAGAGCTTAAATGAACATGTTTTGATAAAACTTCATGATTTTTGACTAAAGAACATATTTTTCTTGAGGCAGATGCCTGAAAAATTATTGCTTTGTCTAAAATTATCGTCTATTAAATCTACCTGTAACTACGTCGCTTCATTTGATGGTAAAATGATGATTTTTTTGTACTTTCTTTTTACAAAAAGCTTCAAGTGTAAATCCTCAGTATTTGTAAGAGATTTCCAAGTTGTAAGAGATTTGTTGATTTTTTTTTCACAAAAATATCAGTCAGAGTCCTAAAAAGACAGAATTGAAAGGCCCTTCACCCCTCCTGCTGTTATCCACAAAGATATTTTTTTCGGTAAAAACTCTTTTCCATATTCACTTTACCATAAAATACTTGAGTGACAAGTCATTCAATTGTGTTGTGAACCAAAATCAATTGTTCATTTCTTCCAAGCAATTCTTATCAGTTCACCGAATTTGATGTCTTTATTTTTATATGTTTATTTTTTTACCCCAAATTTATGTACGAAATATTTTAGCATAGTAAACACCTAATCAAATAACCTTTTAATACTATGCACCACAATAACGAAGGAAAGTGCCTTGTGTTAAATTTACCTGCCACAAATATTTACATTACCATCCAACATTTACCTTTTTCTTTGCTTCACAAAATAATCAAACTGTAAATGTTTGTATGAGCAAAGAATGCAAAAATTACGTCGGAAAAAAGTAAACATTGTATCGTATTTATCAGTCTGATAATCACTCTCTCCCCACACCATACTCTAGCTTTCTGTTCTTTGTCATTATAATCGTTACCGTATTATATAATGATAAATGTTTCGTTTCATGAGCAAACACATGAAAGTTCTATTAACAGTAAACGTACATATTACAAAATATTTATAGACCGTCTCATAATTATGAAATATAAAAAAAAATAACAATGATCTCATTATAATAATCACTTTTTCTGTTGCTGCAAAAATCAGTAACGGTTCCAAATTGAACCCTTTCTATGTGCTTTCGTTCGTGGATAATTACAATACTATAATTTTGGGGGCCAAGTCAGTCACTGACACGACATACAAAACTCAAAACTACTGTTATAGTAATTCTCTTTTGTGCTGCCAATTTATCCAACTATCTCTTTCTGCTCCCCGCTCGAACAAATGATGAATCACTCTGTGTCATGTCAATTTAGATTAGAAGCGAAATCCGCTTCCACAAAAAAAAAATTGTATAAAAATAAAAAGCAGAACAATATAACATAATAATAAGAGTTAAAACACTACGCTATCCCTCTAACACTAACCGATTGTTGTGTATTGCTGTTACGCATGAAATACTGACTCAATTGGACTTAATATAAAAATACAAAATAAAGTATATTACGGCGAAACAAATGCTGCTGCTGGATTGAATGAAAAAGAAAGCATTTCATACGCGCGAAAGAAATTAATTTTATAACTGGAGCTTCAATTTACGTATAAAAATTTTTGTGTTTTTTTCTTCTGTGATTAATGATATTGCAAAAAATAATCTTTGATCGTGTAAAAAGGTCATTTCTTTATCTTGACATTCATTTTGGTGTTTCATCGTTCACAACTGGTTTATTTTTTATTTTCGGCAACTAACAGAGTGATCATCATCATTTTTTTGGGAATGGTTTTGATAGTTTTTTATTTAGTAGTAATAGTAGGAAATTAGGCTCACGTCACTTTTGAGTTAATTTTATGTACAGATAAAGGCATATTGATATAGATATTTTTATTTTAAGCTGTTTATCGGACGTAATGGTTAATAAAGTCAGATAAAGAATCGCACAAGTTGCGTAGCCTTGAGACTATATAGAATTTGTTTTACGTTGCAGAAATAAAGATTTTTTGCGATTCATTCTGAATTCATTGAAATGACAAAGAAACTCTTGTTTCTTGATAATTCAGGCTTGAATTGATTCAAACTATGTCCTCTTGTTGTTGTTGTAGCGGTAATCAGTTAGACGACTATTCTGTTTCAAGTCCTAGGAATTCAGCTACTAGTAAGTGCAAGTGTGGTGCGTTATATGTCCTCTCTTTTGAAGTGGTAGGAGGTCGTTTCTTGTTATATTAAACTCCAAAATTAAGTTCTTAAAATTTGTATGATTTTCTTTAATGTCTTTCAAATATCTTTGCTTTGTTATTTGTGTGAAGTAAAGGCCAAAGAAGTGTGAGTATTTCAACAAGTTTGTTCATCTGCAAGCTCCGAAAATGTGATCTACTTGGACAAGGCTTAGAGTCAAGTTCTTCTATATCAGATGCCGCCCTTAAACGAACTTTTACATGTTGTGATAAGTCACCTGATCGAGTCGAATGTTTGATATGGAGTCGAATCCCAAGAATTCCATCTAAAAATTATATTTATTTGTTCCTTTAAAGCTTCGTACAATTTCAGTATCTCCTTCTTTTTATCAACTTTCATTAAATAAATCCACAAGTTCTTCCTGTTAAAGTTATTCATGCTTGTAAATCACTTCAAACTGTAAATTACATTTTTTTACAATATAACTTTGTTATAATGTCCATTTAAAATCGATTTTCTGTTCAACACTTTATCGAGATTTTTCCGCAAAATTGACATATTATTGGCGCCATACTAAACGGACATAATCAAATCAGCCGTCCTTCGTCATCATCATCATCGCTTGTAATTGCCAATATAATTGTCCGCATTGAATTCACCACTCGTCTAAATTTTTACCAGCATTTCCGTAGTATACTGCACCAACCCATCATCAATATTTGATATGGATTCGTTTTAACTGACTCTAATTGCACTGCATTTATTGATTATTAGATGGTGATCTCACACGACGAATTGCGCCGACAAGTGACGACGATACGACAACACCGAGTGCATTTTAAAGCAAAGTAAATTGTTTTTTGTGCGAATAATTGTTGAATTTAGTTTACAATTATAATTAGCAACTCGTTACTTTGCTAGATAATTCGCACATCTGCACACGAGACACGTTTGTTTTGTGTCGCTAATTAGTACCGCGAGTCGTGCATCATTAGAATAATGACAAGATATTTCCTTTTAGAGCCAACTACTCGAAATTACTTGTAAAAGTCTTCAGTTTGACCGGCTTGACTGCACCTTTTTCAATCAATCAACCACTATTTGCTTGAAAATTTTTTTATGAGGAAATTTGATAGTCGTGTGTAATATCATCATCATCACCCCCTTTTATTTATTCTTCAACGACGACGTTGATGATGTAGGATAAAAAAACAGAGTTGAGAAAATTTTGTCAACACTTGTTGTTGGTCCGCTGCATCTACGGGAAAACATTCATTCATGAACGAACGCCGCTTGCGAAGAAGGATTATTGATTTTTCCCCCGGTGTGTGTCGTACAAGAGTTCAATTGCATAACAAAACGAAGCACGATGTGTATGGTGTGTGTTGTTGTGACGAAACCAGCATAACAAGTGTAGCGACGACGATGAGTCATCGTTCGTTCGGAGGGATTTTCTTTTCGTTTTTCATTCACAACAATTTTTTTTTTGCTTGTCATTTTTTTTTCGTCAAATCGAAATTGTATTTCGTCCATTTTTGATTGCATTTTATCGCACCGTAGGTAGTCTGGAGCGCTGTCATGCATCAAACAGATTGATTAATTGATTACTACCTATACTCACTACTGCATCGAAAAAAAGAAATAAAGGTAGAAAGTAAAGAAAAAAAGTTACAATTGTAGAGTAATTGTAGTTTTAGCAGTTTT
This sequence comes from Culicoides brevitarsis, assembly GCF_036172545.1. NCBI lineage: Eukaryota > Metazoa > Arthropoda > Insecta > Diptera > Ceratopogonidae > Culicoides > Culicoides brevitarsis. The sequence continues at coordinate 19,792 of NW_026973401.1, read as the reverse complement.
TCGATGTAATAGTAATAAAATGTAAGTAAGTAGTGAAATGTATTACACGCGCAGTGTAGAAAGAACGAAAGAAAGAGTCATGGTTAGTTGAATTTTCCTCGCTTTTTATTAGCGATTATTTATGGAGTAGTGAAATTTTCGGAGGGAACAACTCTTTGAGGTGCGATACATGGCATTAATTTTTTTTATCGGGGTGTCCTATTTGGCTTTAAAGGACCATTTCAAATCATTTTTAGCCAATTTTGTCCATTTTTATTTTAATTTTTAACCTTTTGGCCCATTTATTTACATTTATGAATGAAAAATGGCTCAAAATGGTTAAAAATTAAAGAAAAATGCTCAAAATTGGTTAAAAATGATTTGAAAAAGTCCTCAATACAAAATGAGACACCCTCGTATTTCGATAAAAAAATTCCATTTGCCTGGATTCTCAATTTTCAAGAGTATTTTGATCCTTTTACACTAAAAAAATTGGATTTTACGAGTTGTTTTATCTACTTGTAGCTTCCGGTGTCCATTTTAGTACTTTCATAAATCCTTCTATTATAAAGTTTATATAAAATTTTATCAATTTGCCTCTGACTTGCAGTGAAAGACCGTAGATAACACTCCAAATAATCTCCAATTTTATCAATTTGATTTCCTTCCTCTTCTTTCGTCTTTCCTGTCTGCGGCGTCAATTACACACCAAATGTAATAAAAATATCCTTGAACTATGCGAGGCCATAAATGTACACACGAACGGAGTTTACGAGAGTTCAAGGTTGGTTTATGGGAAGCTTAGTGCAAAAGCATAAGCATTCTTGTAAAAAAATGTTGTAAAAAGGGATTCGACATCCTTTCTACCTACTTTTAGCATATTATTATTATTTATTTGCTATCACGTTGCCAAACTATTATTCACATTATTAAAATTGAACGGTACGTGACTCAATGTATGTCACACACTGACTGACTTGCATATGTATAGCATGAGATAACAATCAGCAAAAAGGCATCACTCATTCAAATACGTTTTTTTTTGTTTTAAGCTTCTTATTTTTTAGTTTGTTTGAAAAGAACATGAGAAAAATTTCGTAGCAACGCCCATCAACGTTATTAGTAATGCTATTTTTGCACAGCGAAACTCCTTTTTTTCTTGAACATAATGCACTTCACTTTGTCATAATATTTTTAGAATGGACTTTTTTGTTCATTTTTCATGCTTTCAGTTTCTTGTTTTGTTTACTTTACACAACACAACAAAGAGTTTCATGCATTATTTATTTATTGAAAAATATGTTTGGTGCATTTTCTAACCTTCTTTTCCGGCTTTACGCAGTGCCTCACATCGATATTGGTGGTTTTCGTTGGCGATAAGATGTTATCTTCACAGTTGTTTGATATCTCACTCATGAAGTTAATTTTTTTTTCTATTTTATAATACTGTTTAATATTGTCTGAATTAATTTTTTAAATACTTTTTGCGTATTGGGTTATTTATTTTTTTTTTTAAGAAGAGGTTTGCGAATATTTTTTTTTATTGAAAATATGTTTGGAATATTTTCGATTTTATTTGAATAGATTAAAAACACAAAATATAAACAAGAGGCAGACTTTACTAATAACGATCCGAACAATACGAGATATGAAGAGCGACTGAATGGAGTTGTTGAATTGAGTGTTCGGGTTCTGCGATGAGTTACGGTAAGTTGACCAGATGTCCTCCAATGGAACGGAATGTCCTAAAAATTCAAAAAATATTTATTTAAAGTTTTATTATTTCTTCTTTTAATTAATTAATTATTATTTAGTTATTTTTTGATTATTTTTTTAAAGTTTTTAAGCAGTGGAAACGTGCTGGAATACTGTTCCCATAGGCCCTCTGGTGGAGAGTAGGAACTGGAATATTTTATCAATTTCAACCGACTCACTTGTCGTTAATGGTGGAATTAACAGGTGAACAAATTTGAATAAGGCTGAATCCTTTAGGCTTTTAAAATAGCTTTAAAACGAAGCTTAATGTCCATAGATCCAACGTCGACCTCTACAGAAACATACCTGAATTTCAAAACTATATTTATTTAGATATAAATGTCAAGGAATTGAGGTAAAGAGAGTGATTCAAAGTAGGCGGGAATTTCTCTTAAAGAGTTTCGAATGATCAACATGTAACGACTCAAAATTTGCATCAACAGCACCTGCGACGAAAATAACTGACAAAATTAATTTGAACTTTAAGTAGGTATTGCAGATTGTATCAAACAAGAACTAAAGAAAGGGAAAATTAAAGGATTTGAAGAAAGGTAGAAAAAGAACAAAGTGAGTAATTAAGCTTAAGATTAAAGATTAAAAAAAAGCTTAATGAAAAAAAATACTTGAGTGTTGGCGTGATAATTGTTGTTCGATTATAGTAAACTGTGATAGTTTACTTGTAGAGACAATGTATAGTTTTAGTCATTCCCTCATAAAACTTAGTATTAATAGGTTATGGGCCCAGGAAAATCAATCACAACCGACGCAGTAAAATCAAATTTGCTATAAGATGTTGCAATCATTAAAGACGATGAGGATGATGTCGCTTAAAGTGAAATTTTCAGGTCAAAAACCTTTTCATGTTGCTTTGAGACCATTCTACTCAGCTTATAGATAAAGCTACACATCTTCAACTCAAATTTCAAGTCAGATCTTTTACATGGCATTACTATTTACGACTTCGCTCCTTAATAGATTTATGAAAAAGATCCTGAAAATATTGTAGCCCAACAAGATCTATACGTGATGAAAACTGTAGTGATGTCCTCCCTATTATATTGCTGGGTATTAGAACTTCAATTAAAGAAGATTTAGGGACGTCTCCTGCTTTTCTTATATATGGACAAGATATTACCTTGATTCTTGTCCAGACCGTCTTGATTATATCAAAGAACTTAAAAATATTTTTAATTCTATAAAACCAACACAAACTAGAAAACCAAGCAATGAAAATGTGTTTATCCCTAAAAATTTGCATTAAAAAAGTTTTAGTAAAGACGGACAAAATAAAAAAAACCTTTTGGTTCGCCATATAAAGGACCATATGAGTTCTGAAAAATTTCGAAAAGAATATTAAAATTCTAAAGAACGGGAAACCTTTGATAATCTCCTTTGTTAGAATCAAACCTTTATTTTTGAGAAGGGGGAGTAATATGAGTGAAGTGGAGTAATGTGAACCTTTAAAATCAATTTCAAAATTCATGTATTTAATTTAAGTATGCTTTGAAAAATAACTTTAGAAAAATATTACGAAATAAAAAATAGTCGAATAGTTGGAACAAGCGAAGCAACACGTGATTCATTCTTATAAAATATCCGCCACAGTGACTTGTACGGAAGATGTTGTCGAAATAGGCGACGCCTATCATATCAGCAGAAGAGTTCTCTTTTGGAAGCGTCAAAGCTCAAGGCGTCTGAAGCTTCACGCAGAACTGCCATCGCAATAGAAAACAACAAAAGATATTGTCAGTAATAATCTTATAGCAACCATTGACTTTCTTGAGTTTTTCATGAGAAAGAAAAAACATCCGTTCTTATTAAAACTGTTGAACTCTCAGCAGGTAAAAATCCAAAAAATTCAATTCATCCAATCCGACAGAAATTTTAAATACACGTTGAGCCAACAATTAAAAAGAAACAACTTTTTTTTCATATAAAATTCATCTAAAATTTTTATTTATTTTAATCATGTCTTATTTAATAAGAAAGAATTAATAAACTAAACATTAACCATTAAGATCTTAAAAATCATTACCTAATTATTTTGATTTAAGAATTTACATTAAACATTTTCCTATTTTTTATTTATTTTTTAAATATCAGATCTACATTTCAGAATTACTTTCACAATTTCTTTATTAATTTTTTAATCAATAAAAAATCATTAGCATCTCCATAAATGGTAATATTGCTGGGGAATTTCACTACCGAATAATTTCGTTATTTGGTTCTTAAATTGACTTACACATTCTTCAGATCGAAATTGCTTACGAATACCATTTACAAAGCTAGGATCTAACAAACACCTTTTGGCGAATTCTCGTTCTTCGCCTGTCGTTTCTTCGATCTTGATGAACGTGTCCGGATATTGTTTGGGGAACAATCCCACTTGGAGTTCGTCCAAAACGTTTCGATTGACTTTGATTTGGTATTTGTCTTCTAAGCAAGGCGTGCTATAAAGATAAATGTTTGAAAATTAAATTAAAGCTTTTAAATTTGCAATTTGAAAAACTGACGATGGCGGACTGGGTGGGATGCTGTTTTGACTGGATGGCTCGTAGCTTAGCGGAAAATCGTTTGGCATCGTAACTGAAGCGTTGAGTTCCTGTATGTCTCTGACTCGCAGTAGGCCGGGCACATTTGTGACAGTATTCGATTGAGGATTTTGCAGGAGATTTCTTTGAATTGAGTTTTGTTGGACGTTTACGTTATTTGGCGTCATTTGAGCATTATTTGTTGGAATGTTGAATTGACCATTGATTTGTTGGTTTGGGAGATTTTGGTAATTTTCATTCGGGCTTTGTCGATTGGATGGCGCTTGAGTGTTTTGTTGCTTCAGAATCATCATTGGCATGACGTTGCCACTTTTTTGTACGATAACCGGAGGACGATTTGGGGCATTATAAGTCCAAGACCAATTTTGTCGCTGCTGCTGTTGTTGTTGTTGTTGTTGCTGCTGCTGTTGTTGAGGATAAGCCATTTGTCTTGGTTGGTTCTGAACCATTTGCTGCTGTTGGGACATTCGCCGTTGCTGAACTTGCTGAATATTTGGCTGCTGTTGTTGCTGTTGCGAATAAATCGCTTGTCTTTGCTGCGTAGTTACCATCATTTGCGGTTGATACTGTCTTTGCTGTTGCTGCTGCTGCATATTCACATTTGTCGGTCTAGCCAAATTTGGGGAACTCAAACTCGATTGAATCGTGTCGTTAATCAACTCCTCTTGAATATTTCGATAATAATTTTGTTGTTGTTGCACTGGCTGTTGATATTGGGCTTGATATTGCTGCTGATTTTGCGTCTGATATTGAACATTTTGCTGGTAATTTTGATTCATTTGATTTTGATTTGACGGTTTATTCATTATCGCTTGCGGAACATATGTTGCCCTGGCTTGTACAACTCGGTTATTAGGTTGCTGAATTTGATTCTGCTGCGGAATTAGTTGTTGTTGTTGTTGCTTTTGAATAATGGCTGGAGGATATTGACTTACGGTGCCAATATAAGAAGCTACAAAGATACAAAAAAATAAAAATTTAAATATTTTAAATTTTTAGCATAAAGAAACTCAATAATATTTAATCTCGAAAATTAATAAAAAAAATAATTGACTGAGGAAAACTTTACAATTAGAAAATTTTGATAAAAAAACGACAGGAATAATTTTGTTTCTAATTTTTTAATATTAAATTTTTTTTTCTCCCTACTGAATTGAATTTTAAATGTTTTAAACTAAATATAAAAGAAAATTAAAATTATTTTAAATAAAACATAATTTTCCTAATGATAAATTTTAATTTAAAAAAATTAATTTAATTTAATTTAAGGAACTTAATTTTTAAAACATTTTTTTTTAATTTTTAAAATAACTTTTTTCCTTTAATTTTTTAAAATTATTTTTTTTTTATTTTAAAATTCTTTTTTTTTATTTTTTTTAATTAATTATTAAAATTATTTTTTTAATTTTTAAAAGTTATTTTTTTTTAATTTTAATTTTTTTTTTAAATTTTTTAAAATATTTTTTTTTTTTAAAAATTCTTTTTTTTTTTGAAAAAAATTTTTTTTTTTTGAAAAATTTTGAAAAATGTTTTTAAAAATTATTTTTTTTTAAATTAAAAAAAATATTTGATCAAAATTTTGGAACAATACGCCAAATAATGGGGTATTGAACAAAAAAAGCCTTACATTGAGTATTTACGGCAACTTGTTGTGGAATTTGTTGCGTTACAGGCATCGTAACAACGGCCGGTATCATCGTGTTTTGCACCAAAGTCGCTGGTTGTGCTTGGATCGGCGAATGAAGCATCGGCATACTACGTGGAAGCGTATTAGAAACAGTTGGCACCGTAATTTGAGCAATCGGCGTGTATGGGAGAGTATTTAGTGGCGGCGATGACGATGGCGCGGTGTACGAAATTGTGATTTGAATTGTATCCGTGATGACTCGCGATGCGGTAACGGGTCCTTGATTGAGCTGCAGGACATTTACGTGTTGATTTGAAGAATTCACTGGGACTAAGGCACTTGTCGAAGCATTTGTTTGTTCTATTGGGACAATTTCCTTCAAAGGAGCTGTCGTTGAAGGTACTTTTGATGTTTTTACAACTTTTGGAGCTGGTTCAATATATTTTTCTACAACTTTTTTCGAAATATTCGGAGATTCGTTCTCGGCTGACGCAACAGGTGTGATCGTGTTTGGCCTCGATACCTTCGCAATTTCAACTAAGGGAGGGATTTTTCGTTCGCGAGGCTTTCTAGAAGGTCCGCCCAAGAAATTTGAAGCAAGCCGCAGAATATCTTGTTGCAATCGTGACCCTTGAGCCAAAGGACGTTTCTCATCTGTGATTTTAACCGTGATTCGATTCTCAAATGGCTCGATTCCGCGAATGCCACAAACTTTTTGCTCCGGACTGCATGCGGGCAACGTACATCTAATCGGTATACTGATATATTTTGGTCTACTTTGTGCCAAATATTCTTTCACGAGTCTCCTGCGTTCGTGGTGAGTCTCGCAATTACGTTTTAGCATAACGCGACATTGCAGCGCTTTGTCAATTGCCGCTCCGTGGACCGCTTTTGACTTTGTTAATACTTGGTACTCCTCAAGTGCCTTTTGGTAAGCGTCACATTCCATCATGTGCGCTGCGAGATTCACGTAAACGTTGCAAAAGACACAAAGTACGGCATCTTCGATGGTTCTTTGGCGTTTTCGGGGAACGTTTTCGCTATCGTCTGTGTTTCTGTGCTTCATCTAAAACGAAAAAAAATAAAATATTTTTAAAAAATTGACCTAAATTCCCAAAATTTAACTTACTTTCGATGTTTTTATCAGTTTTCGTTTTTTAAATTCAAAATTGTAACTATTTTACCGCTGGAAAGGCAGGAGGACTTGTGACTCCATGAACGTTCTGCAAATAAAATTGAAAAATTACAAATTAGTGATGAAATTTGAGATAAAAATGTTTAAAATTTCAGGAAAAGGCACGAAAAATCAATTAACCTTGTATTGGCGAGATTGTACACAATGTCAAGACTATCGGAATTTATCAATTTTCTTTGATTTTCATGCGAAATCAATACTTCGTCACAAATTTGACCAACTATTCTCTACTTTTAACTACGATTTATGCATTAATTTTAGGTTTAAATACGAAAAATTAATTAAAAAAGCTTCAGCGCCCGTTTTGTTGTTGTGAAATTTCAGAGATTCTAGTTGAGACTACTGGAAATGATAAATCTTGAATTAGCTGTGGCAAATTTCTGGAAATTTGACGTGTTCATGTGGATTTCTTCATGATTTCCAGCTCATGTGTTGTTCATTGTAAAAACAAATCAGCCCAAAAAATCGGAAAAATCACAAAAACTCAATTAAGAACCGTGTCGGGAGACGAATTAACGAAACCTCGAGACTAAAAACGACAAATTACGCGAATTGCAAGTGCAGATTGCAAGAAATCGGGCCGCGACAAGTAGACATACGAAAAAACTCGATCGCAGACTTCTTTGTTCTTCGGCTGAACGACGATGGCAGAGTGCAATTAGACGACTCGTTGCTCGGGCACCAGCTATGGAAGACAATTTGAGTATCAAGTCATCGGATTCTGAGTATGAAATTGTTCCGGAAACGCCAGCTTTGAATATCAGCTTGAGCAAGGACGAGGTAGACACGACGAAGATGGACGAAGGGAGGAAAGAGGGTGTCATTCCGATATCGCCAGTACTTAATATCGCCGCGAACGGGGATATTCAGGAGTTGGAGAAGAATCTCACGGAAGTCATTAAGGAGTGCGATGTCAATGAGAAGGAAGGTGAGGCATTAAAAAATATTTTTTCATTAAATTTTTCTCTTAAAACTGCGATTTTTAGATGCATCGGATGCACTTTCGTCATCGACAACTTTGAAAAAACCCGCACTTTGTTTGGATAATTTGCCAGTTGCGACTTTGGAGACGAAAAATGTCCAAAGTCCCAATAGTTTGACGACTCCCGATCCGAATAAGGTGGGACAGTCCGTTTTTTATGACTGCATGGATGCCAGTCCAGCGGGTGAGACAACGCCCGGCACGAAAACTAAAGAGCGAAGTGACACGGATGACGAGGAAGTCTCCGATATCGATCAGGAATGCACGAAATTCTCTGCCGTGACGTATTTGGGAGCAGTTAATATCAATGCACCCAAGTCTGAGTCGGAAATTCGACGAAAAATGTCCGAAATGAATGCTTTGTGCAGCAATACGGGCATCGATGTCTCAATTAGTGTCCCGAATGGACCGGAAGGTGTTGTTGTGTAAGTTTTTAATTATTTTTTAAAAATTCAATTTGTAAAATTTTTATTTTTTTAGATTGTACGACAACAAAAACTCAGTAGTGTCCACTTATCAAATCCAGCGAATATTATTTTATACTCCGGGACCCGCAGATACGGCAGATTCCGCATGTTTCGCATTCACATGGTCTCATGGCACAGCGCAGGATGCTCAGATATTCCAATGTCACGTTTTTCGTTGCCAGATTCCGGAAGCAATAACGCGAGTCAACAGCTGTTTTTAGTAAGTTTTTTTTTTATTTGACTTTAGGCTGGTTCAAATGAAACTTTTTAATAATATCAAAAAATTTTGAAAAAAAAAAATGGAAAATTTTTTTTGAAGTAGAAATTTTGGTAAAAAAAAAATGATCAAAAGATAAATTTTAAAATTTAAAAAATAAATAAAAATATTTTTAATTTTTTTTTATAAAATGTTAGGATAGGTAAATACCTAGATTTTAACAAAAACCAAAATTTTTAAAATTTAAAAAAATTGCTTTGAAATATTTTTTATAATTTTTTAAAATCTTAATTTATTTTAAATATTTATTTTTATTCTATTTATTTATTTATTTATTTTTTTTTTTTTGATAAATAATTTGGGCGATAAAATTAATTATTTTAATTTTCATCCTAAAAATAAGGAATATTTTTATATGATACGAGGAACTTTTTAAATCATTTTTTTATTATTTTTTTTTTCAATATTTTCTTTTTTAAAATTTTATCTCAAAATTGAACAAAATTTGAACAAAAATTTGCCAAAATAAATATTTTTTAAATTTTAATTTTGATCACGTGTTCAAAAAATTTTTTTTCATCCAAACGTAAAGCAAATTTTACCAATTTTTTGAGTCATTTTAATTCAAAAATTCCAAAATATTTCAAAATATTTTTGAAAAAGGTTAAAAATTAAAATGCTTTTATTAAAATTTAATTTAATTTAAAAATTTAATTTTTTTCTACCCCATTTTTTTATACAAATCCAAAATAAGGCATCCGACAAAATTATAGAGTATCATTTGTACCGACCTCATGTGTGATTCATGATTTTTTACGTTTATTTTTCCTCTTTTGCAGTAAGGCATTCAATCGCTTGTCCGCAAGTATGACTTGTTCCGTGACATCGACAGCTGCTACGTCCGAAAATGCCATGGTAACGTCAATTTGTTCCGACATGACGGGAAATCCCTTGTCGCAAGCCATGTACGAGTTCAACGTCTCTCTAGAAATTCGCGAAAAAGTGGCAAAAAATTCATATTCCGCTGTCGCAAGAGACAAAAACGTCTTCAAGTTACGCTGCAACGTCGACAAGGAAGTTTGTATTGTGGTCAAACAGGTGCCATCGGGAAATTTGCCGCCATTACTGATCGAACGTTGCTTCGGCGTATTATTAAGTCCCGGAAAGCTGATCCGCCAAGCTGACATGCGACTCTTGGATATGGCTCACATGGGTTACTTAAAAGTCGACGGCAGTCAATTGTCTCCCGCTTTGGCGCCGTATCAAGTGCAGGCCGAATGGAAGGCAAACGAAAAAGCTTTTGAGATTTTGAATGCAGAGTCACCGAAAAAATACGTGACTGTAGCTGTGGATCTTGTGATAAAGGGGATTTCGGAGCCAGTTCGCTTCGTGATCGAAACAATGGTGACAATTGCGTCGCAAAACGAGTCGCGGCTCATGGATAACTTACTTTTGAGTAAACGCCCGCTTTTGCAAAAGTTTTATTTGCAGCTGAAGGACAGTGCTGGCAGCTGGGAAGTCCAAAGTATCGATCCGAGTGAGGAAATCATCGAAGTTTCGCAATCCGGAACATCGTTGCGAGCGTTTACGAAGAATTTATCGAAGATGGTGAGGTCGCAAAGTGCTCTCTCGTTCGATTTTGATGACATTACGGACTTGACGGAAGGCGATTGTCTCTCGGATACCGACGAACCTTTACTTTCGGGCACTGGCGAAGTCTCGAAAGAATGTTCCGTGGACTGTTTGGAGGAATGGAGTCTCGTCCTGCAGGAATGGGAAACAAATAAACGTCCAAAAGCACTCCCAGCCCTCGTTCGAGCCGGCATCCCAGAGGCCCTACGATGTCGCGTATGGCAAAAACTCGCAGGAACCGAAAATGCCACGGAGCTGATGGAGCGTTATCGGATCTTAATTACCAAAGAAACGTCGTGTGAGACCGTTATTCAACGAGATCTGAACCGCACCTTTCCCGCACACAAATTTTTCAAAGATTCCGGTGGTTTGGGTCAAGATTCCCTGTACAAGGTCTCGAAGGCTTATGCAGTTCATGATGCCGAAATCGGATATTGCCAAGGATTGAGCTTCATTTCGGCCTCTTTGCTGCTCCACATGCCCGAAGAAGAGGCATTTGCGGTTCTCGTTGCGTTCATGTACGACTACAAACTGCGCGATCTCTACAAACTCGGTTTCGAAGCACTTTATTTGCGACTTTACCAGCTAAATCGTCTGCTAAAGGAGCAACTTCCCGATTTGTGGGACCATTTCGAGGCAAATGGCGTTGAAACGCACATGTTTGCCAGTCAGTGGTTCTTGACACTCTTCACGGCTCGCTTTCCGCTCTGTTTCGTGTTTCACGTGCTCGATTTGTTCCTGCTCGATGGACAAGCGGTTTTGTTTCAAGTTGCCATGACGTTACTCTACATTTGCAAGAAGGATCTCTTGGAGTTGGATTTTGAGGGAATTTTGAAATATATTCGGGTTTCGCTCCCGAAAAAGTGTCGCAGTGAAGCGCAAACACGAAAACTCATGAAAATGGTTTGCGAGTGGAAAATCAAAAAGTTGAAAAAGTACGAAGATGAGTATCGTATTCAGAAGCAGGAGGAGGAACGTGAACAGGCGGCGCTGAAATATTATGAGGAAAAGTTCGATGAAGAGCGGAAAATGTTACAGACTGAAATAGAATTACTTAAGAGTCGCTTGCAGGAGACGGAAAAGCAAGAAAGACAGGGTAAGAATATCATCAGTGACTACAAGCAGATTATTCAGAGGCAGGAACAGCAGATTAACAAACTCACCACAATGGTGGAAGAGGTTACGGTAAGTTTTTTTCTGGAATTTTTCTATTTAGACCAATTATTTTGAGCTTTTGCCCGTAAAAAATTGAAAATTCAACATGACAAAATAAAAAAATGGATTTTTCTTTTAAAATTTGAAAAAAAAAATAGATTTTGAACTATTTTTGAAATGAAAATTTTATTTTCTGTTCAAAAAAAAAAAAAAATAGATTTTTTTAACTATTTTTGAAATTTTATTTTTTTTTTTTATTTTTTAGTACCTGTTCAAAAAATTTTTTTTTAGAAATTTTTTTTTTTGATTTTTTTTTTGTTGTTTTGATTTTTTAATTTTTTGTCTTATTTTTTAAAATTTTTAACTTAATTAAATTAATTCATTAGGTATTTACATTATTAATAATTTAATATTAATTAAATCAATTTTATTTTTTTTATTTTTGATATTTTTTTTTTAATTTTTTGTACCTAAAAAAATAAATACCTAAATCTTAATTTTTTTTTAATTTAAAAAAAAATTAAGAAAAATGATGAAAAAGAAGAACTTTTAGAAAATAAATATTTTTCTCGACGATTTTTTCAGGTCCAAGTCAGAATTTGTTTAAATTTAGTAATTTTTGTATGAAAAGAAAATTCAAAAAATTTATTTTTTCTTTTTTTCAAAAAAAAGGCATATTTTGAAATAAATTTAGATCAGCTAAGTTATTTTCTTATTCGAATTCCAGAAAGTCGTTGGCAACTGCACAAAATGCTCCTCATCCATGCCGCAACACTCGCCCCTCCACAAGCCACTTCCCCTCAATGGACTCGAATCCGAACCAGCAACCGAAGTCAGTCATCCCTTGGATCCGCTGCACGAAGCACAACAACGCATTCGTGAGCTGGAACTCGAATTGGCCAAAACCAAACTGGACAAGGTCGAAGCAGAATGTCGAAATCAAGATTTGAACCACAAACTGACAACAATTTCGGAAATTCATCAAAAAAGTGGCGGCGCAACTGGCACTGGACCCGCAAGTTGGCAACCGTGGTTATCAAAGACCCTCAATACGATCCAGGAGAAGGTGAATACAACAAAACGTGATATTCCGACGTTCCAGGCGCATGTTCCGCTCGAAGGGATTGGGATTGCTGCGAGTGAGGTAAGCTTAAAAACTTAAATTTTTACCTAAAAAAATTTTTGAAAATCTAAAAATTTCTAGCTGAGTGCTACAAATCTGAAGAATAAACTACTCCAACAGAAAAACAGCCAAAATCGACACAGTTTTGATGTGGCAAAACTCTCAAACCAATCATCAGGGACTACAAACAAGGATCCAGAACAATAATTTCCTTTTGAAAAGAAAAAAAAATGACATGCCTTCGTACATTAAAAAAAAGAATTTGTGAAGATTGCTTCGATTATGACTCTAAAAGATTGCTCCTAAGCCTAAATAATGACATATGAATTAAAAAATGCTTATTGCTTAAAAAAACATACTAAAAACTCTAAATAATATTCTCTTAAAATATTTTATGTTAGACGTTAAGACTTTAACAACAAAAAAAAAACATAAACATTCGTATAATTATAAATGTACTAACAAAAAATATTAAATTAGAAATTTTGCACGACGAAGATTAAGAGAACGAGAGACAAAATTTTGCACGCAATCAGTATTTTTTAGAAATTGAAAAAAAAATTGTTTTCTTACACGAATTTGAATTTTAAAAAAATAATAATTTTTTATATCAAAGAAAATTAATTTTAATTCGAAATTAATAGAATTTTTGTTAAACACGACACGTACTTTGGGATAATTTTTAGAATGTTACAAATGCCACTGAAGTCAGTTTGATGATATGTAATAATATTATTATTATTGTATGATTATAAAAAAAAAATAAAATGTAATTCAAAATGATAAACGAAATTTGTTCAAAAATTTGTTAATGAATTCGGTACCCATACAAGTTGTTAATATCTCATATTCTTCATCTTTTCTTTCTTTCTTGGTTCTTCGTTCTTCTTTCATTCACATGGTGTAAATTTTGGTCAGATGGAATATATGTTTGTATTTTGTATAGCAACATATTTTTTGGAAACTTTTTCCTTGTGGAAAATTTTGATTTTTTTTTAAGAGGGCACAAGCCATCTCAGATTCAAATTTAACTAACTTCATTCGATTCCCCATCCTCGAAAATGGTTAAATCCATTTTTCCCGGAATTTTAGCTCGAACGGTTCGCCTTCTAGAGCCCTTCAAAGTTAGGGGTCTCATGAGTGCCCCGAAAGTCCTTTTTGGCTAAAAGTCATGGAAGTTTCAGGGCTAGAGACCTGAAATTTGGCATGAAAGTGTAGTTTTGCAAGCACTTTAAGACTCCATGCCAAGTTTTGAAATATTTCGAAAAATGGCGGGAAAACGGGCGATTTTCCGTTTTTCAAAGAGCACTTTTTAGAGCCTCAGAAACCTACCCGGTCCTCGATGTTTTCAATCGGTTTATGCGCAAATATACGTAAAAACACTTGAATTTTCTAAATATATTCACTTTTTTCATGGCCGATGAGATTTGGCTTCGCCCGAGCCATTTTAGTGAAAATTTGCTTTAAAGATCTCCTTTGAGAGCCCCTATGGGAGCCGTCGATAAGGAAAAATATTTTTTTCTATTTTTGATCAAAAAGTACACTCTCTTACGCTTCTTTTGGCGTTTAGATCAATATTGTAGCGTTTATAATTCTTGAGTTATCGAAAAAACAAAAATTTAACCCAAAAAACAGGAATTTCCTTTGTTTTCCTTATGTGGCTTTGAAATACTAATTTTTTATATGAATTGTTGAAAATCATTGAAATTCGGCAGTTTTCGTGTTTTATTTCATATCTCGCGTTCTGGAAAGGCTAGAAGAGTTAAGTTGAATGTACTTTTTGATTAAAAATAGAAAAAATATTTTTCCTTATCGAGAGCTCCCATAATTCAACAGGAAAAATATGGAAAATGTATTCTAAAACATTTTCTTCAAAATTATGATTAAAACATTTTGAGCTCCAAAATATTATGCCTTATTATTTTTTCAATTTAAAAAATATAATATATATTTTGGAAAAGCACAAATCAAAAAGAAAAATGAAAAGGTTCAGATCTAGAGCTAAAAAATGTCCTACAAAATTATCAAAGAAATTTTTAAAAAGGTCCAAATAAGCAAATTTTTATTGATAATGTTCATCAATATGATATAGTATAAAATTTAGGTCCAGGCAGATATTTTTGTTTCTATTTTTTTTCAAAACGAACAATTTATTCTTTTTTTTGTGAGAAGACTTATGAGCCTGAGAAGCCTAAGATACACAAAATGGGCAAAAAAAAGTTGCTTACGAGACAAAAATATTGCAATACATTTATTTTTTTTTTAGTTTTACCTTTTTATGTTGAAATTTGTTCGATATTTCCAGTTTTTCCGCATTTTTTCGGCTTTTCAAAATTTTGATTATTTTAATTTTTTCGTTTAATTTCTACAAATTCGATTACATCATAAATATTTTTTTTCAAACAGAAATATTTATTAAATAAAATTCTTAAAAATTTCGTCAGTGCAACATAAAAATTTGTGCAGCTGCGAGACATAAATTAATTGAATCCTAGACATTTTTTTTCCTAAAAAATTTCGGTAAAATTAAAAAGAACATAAAAATTCTTAACGATCAAACTGATCAAAGGAAAATTCTTCAATTTATGTTTAAAAAAAATTAGAAAAAAATATTACAAAAGATAAAGAACGATACAAAGAACGATAAAATTTTTTTTTAATTTATTGCGATTCTTTTCTATTTTTTATGTCCTTTATCTGTTTTCTAGGAAAGTACTTAAAAAGCAGGTAGAAAAAATTCAAGGACAAGGGTTTTTTCTCACAGTTTCCAAGGGTAAATAAATTTTTCTAAATTCTAATTGGAATTTTTATAAGAAATTGCGTTCGAGAATGCGTTTTGCGCACGAATTCTTAAAAACGCAATTTTATTAATTTTTTCGAGAGGTATTACCAAAAATTTAAATATACCTAAATTGAAAATCCTTTCTAAACTATTTTAAAAATTTTAAACTAAAAATATTTTTTTCAATACAAATAAATATCACGAATGCAAAAAAATTACACGTCTTATTTTGATCAAAATGAAATAATCACTGATAAGTAATTATAATCTTTGAATGAATTTCAATTTGATTAAACTTTTCAATACAGAGTACTTTCTATATAAAAAATTTGAATATTTTGACTGATAAGTCAGCGGAAATTTGATCACTCATTCGTTTTCATTGCAAATACTGCACAAGCCGAAGAAAAAATTATTACACATTACGAAAAAAATATTCCAGGACAAGACCTATCATGTTTCTTATTTCTCAGATGTTTCTCAGTTGATGTTTATTGTTAACAGATGAGGTCTTAAAATTAAGAGGGAAAAAATTTAAATCAGTTTTTACGGACACTTTTGAATATCTTGTTCACTGTTCTTGCAAGAAATTTAATTTAAAATTTAAATTAACTTAATTTAAATAAAATTTTAATTCTCTTACCTTTTTAATAATAATATATATTTTTTTAATTTTTTATAGAACTTGATTTCTCTAAATTCTAAAATGAACTGACGATAAATTCACAGAGTTCTGGGTTTTATTACAAAACGAATGTAGCAAAATATTGTTTATTTTATTAAAAAAATGCACAATAAGGAAATATTTTTTTTGAAGAATTACAAAAAAATTGATGATAACGTCTTATTTTTGCAGGCAGAGTTTTTTTTTACTAAATATTTATTTTTTGTAAACATAACACTTTATTTTTTGTGTGTTAAATTTTTGAACACTAACCGGCTTTACCGTGTTGTTGCGTCAAACACACATATGGAACTAAAGTTTTATGATGCGTTTTCTTGTAATATTTTTGGCCCTTTCTTGTTCTTTTCTTCCATAATTTATTTGAATGTATTTTTTAATGTGTTTTGCTCTTCTCTGATTCGTTGTTGGAAGTTTCTCGAACTTTTTTTTTGTAACGGGTGAATAGATATCACAGAGCGCCACCGCAGGTCTCAAGTTTCTATTCAATAGGACAAGTTTTTTTTTTATTTTGGTTTAGTCTTTTCTTCAAAAAAAAGTGTTCAAAAGTGCTTAAGTGCATTGGTGTCAATTGATTGTTTCGTAAGTGGACAATATATTTTTTCATTTTTGGTATTTGTTAATTTTTAAATAAATTTTGATCATTTAAAGGAAAGAAAGTAAGGTCGTTTCAAACGAAACTTAATAGTTTAGACCGGTATTTAAATTCGTTTAGAATTTAAAAAAAAAATAAAATATTTCAGAGTTTTGGGCTACACAGTTTTAACGAAAAAATTGATATTTTTGGCTTTTCTGAAGCAATGGTAGGTTTGCGGGCATATGTTTCTTGGCGAAAAATGATCCTCTCGAGACAACAAACAATTCTAGTGAAAAAAAAAATTTTCAAAAAATTTCACCTCAACCTCGATTTTTGGCGATTTTCATGATTTTCAAGCAATTTTTGAATTTTTGGTCGAAAATCAAAATTTTTTCAAAAAATTTTTTTTTCACTAGGATTGTTTGTTGTCTCGAGCATTTTATAAAACATTTTTGTAGAAAAAATTCGATTTTTTCGCGCCACGTCTCGCGCACGTTTAGCGCGAGACGTGGATTTTTTACTGTGTATATTTATTATATTTTAAGAATTTTTTTTATTTATTTATATTTATCATTTTATAAAAATTTTTGTATTAAAAATTGTATTTTTTTTAGCTTGGATTTTCTTCTCAAAAAATTTTTTGCAAGAAATCCATTTTAATTACAAAATTATTTGTAATAATTTTTTAAAAACCAAAAATTATTTTTTTTTTTAATCTGATGTGGTCTTAAAAATAAAGGATACAATTTTAATTTTCAAATAATTTTTTACGGACACTTTTTCAATATCAATATTAAAAAAATAAATAAAAAAGTGTCATTTTTAAAGAATTTTTAACTTTTTTTTGTCATATTGGACTTTTGAATTTAGGCTTGGGATAAAAACTTTAATTTTTTTTATTTCTTAAATTATTGTGAATCTAGAGAAAAACGTCGCATTTTGAAATTAGAGACAAATGTCAAATCTAATCGTCGGTGACATTTAATGTAAACAAACAATTTTTAATTAGCAAAAAATCATTTTTGGAAAATTTGGAAATTTGTTTCATCAAATATCGACCCAATATGATCAGAAATCATCACTAGGCGATTTTAAAATAAAAAAGTTTTTTTTTATTTATATTTACCTCCAAAATGTAGGTGTTATTTATTATAAGTTCCAAAAGCAACTGATTTCAAAATCTCTCACCTTTGTATTTATAAAGAAAATAATTTCTACGTGATTAAACGTACAAGTGATTCATTTCCTGTTTCGATAATTAAATTTTAAACAAATAAGGGTCTCAAAATTTTATTTTTTATTACCTTACGTGACCATCCAAAAACAAAAAAAAAATAAAAATTACCTCAAAAAATAAAGTTTTACTTTTTTTTATGAACCAAAAAAGGAAAAATTAAAATAAAACACAAAATATTTTTACTACATAAGTATTTTTATTTGTACACATTTATGCTGATTTTCACTTGCTTTTCTAGGTATTTTTCATTATTTCTTCCATTTTTAATAGTAATCTACATTATTTTATTCATTTGTTTGTTTTTTTTTTGTTATACAGACACTTATTACTTATTTTTTATACTTTATTTTGTTATGTTATTCTTCATCTTTCTTCCTTAATTTTTTAAAAACTTCCGTTTTTCATCCAATGAATCATTCTAAAATGCAATTTTTTATACAAATTACTTTTTCTTGCTGGATTAACACTTTTCTACCCCCAATTTTAACGATAAATTATCTCTACACTTGCTAAATCTAAGTTTTTTTCATCTACTTTAATTTTTACATCACGTTATCTTTATATTTATAATAATATATAATATGTTGTTGTTTTTCTTGTGTATTTATAAGTGGAGGTGCTTATTTTACTTTTTTTTTTTCTTGTGTTTCTGGATTACAACGCACTACCAATCCAATTTGATTAAATACTTTTTTATTTATTTTTTTTCTACAAAAAACTTGTATATCATATTTTTCATTAAATATAATTTTTGTGGCGTTTTTTGATCTGATTGGATGTTTTTTTTTATATATTTTGATTGATTAATTTTTTTTTCTTCCGTGATTTAATATTTTTTGTACATATTTCTTTTGACTGTTGTTGATTATTTTATTTTATTTTTTTTTTAAATATAGAAAATAGAACAAAAATGCACAAAAATTGTTAATATTGCGAACGCTCTCGTATTTAAATATTTATATTGTCTATTTTTTTAACTTCGTTTTTTTTCCTTTATGATTGCACATTTTTTAAATATATATTCGTGTCTCTGAGAATTTTTGAAATTCCGTTTAAAAATTATGTTGGACGTTTTCAAGTTGAAAAAGTTAAAAATTAGAAGTTTTTTATTTAAATTTAATTTTTAATGAAGGCAATTGAAAAGATTTAAAAATATATGAGATCGAAAGTGATCTTAATAAAAAAAAAAGTTAATTAATTACTTGATTTTGGCACAAAATTTAAAACGGAAAAATTAAAAATTTCCTTTCAAATGCGTTCATTTTTTAAAAAATATTTTTTTTTAAGTTTGTTTCTTGGCCTTATTGTTTTCCCAATTTTTGTTTTTTAAAACCTCTATTTTTCAATATCCTGTATCCTTTCATCCTTAAACATATAGTAATATAATAACGTTAATAATATTCGATATTTCATAGTTTAATATAATAAAATATAATAATGATATAATTAATAAAAAGTACTAATAAATGTGTGTTTCGTGTAAAAAGTAGATCAAAAAAATAATAAAAAGGTTTAACAATAAAAATAAAATAAACGATGTGATTGGTTGCTTATATCGAAAAAAAAATCTTATGTAAATTTTTGACACCGTTTGTTCTTAAAAATGTTCCGTAGTTAATTAAATACTTTTCTTGCCGTATTGCCCGCCGTCGCACGGATGTAATAAGTGATACGACGTGGAATTTGGTGATGCTTGGTGCGAACGGGCCGACGAGGCAACCGATGCTGGCGACGACAATGGCGATGATTCATGGCCGCCACTCAGCCGATGATGCGCCGAATAGTAGTTGTGTGGATGGTGGTGTGATGTTGGTGCGGCCGACGAGA